>NW_027441509.1:15000-20000 GCF_964195595.1 Calonectris borealis | reverse complement strand
AAAGCCGCTCAAGGCTCGACGCCCGCGGCCACTTGCCTTCGGCTGCCGGCCGCAGGGACCGGCCGCCCTTTTCTTCCCGCTTGCGCGGGCTCCAGCTTAGGGCTGGAGAAGTTTGGAAGGGCGAGGCGCCGCCACCTCGCCCGTACGAGTGCAGACCTTCCCAGCGAGCCCTCCTGCTACCAGGACTCGCGCCAGCAAAAAAGAGGACAAGGCGCCGCCGCCCCGCCTGCACCATCACCGGGCCCTCGGGGGCCGGGGCAAGCCGCGGCCGACTCGAGACCCCCCGGCTGTCTGCATTCGGCTGCCGGTGTTTCTGCCCGCTTCGCGGGCTCCAGCTTAAGGCCGGAGAAAAAGGACAAGGCGCCGCCACCTTGCCCGTCTCCATCACACGGCCCTCGGCAGCCGGCGGCAGCCCTGGTGGGCTGGGCACTCGCGGGCACCTCTGCCCCGGAACGGTGCCAGCACCCGCCTTTGCCATCATCGGGCCCCCCGGGGCCGAGGGAGGCTCGGCTCCCCCGGCCTTCCAGCGTTCGAGTGCCGGCGACCGCCACCGGCCGCCGGTCTTTGCCCTGCCCCGCGGGGAACCGCTTCTCCCGGGGGAAACGAGGACGAGGCGCCGCCGCCTCGCCTGCACGCCGCAGTCCCGTCACCGGGCCCGCCTGACACCACCAGCTGCCCGCGGAGGGCTCGCACCGGTGAAAACGGGACGCCGCCGCCCCGCCTGCGCCGTCAGTTGGGCCCTCGGGGGGCCGGGGGGGGGAAGCCGCGGCAGGCTCGGCACCCCCCGGCCGTCTGCGTTCGGCTGGCCGGGAGCCGGCCGCCGCTCTCTCCGCCCGCTTCGCGGGCTCCAGCTTAAGGCTGGCACAAAGGGACGAGGTGCCGCCAACCTCGGTCGTCCCACCAACCGGGCCCTCTGGAGCCGGGAGTAAGCCGCGGCAGGCTCGACGCCCCCCGGCCGTCTGCCTCCGGCAGTGACCTTCACCATCACTGGGCCCCGGCTGGGTGCGTTCGAGTCTTTGCCCTGCCCTGCGGGATCCGGCCTTATGCCTCGTGCCGGTCGGCAACGGCCGCCGGAGCCGGCCGCCGGCTCCGGCTCTCCGCAGCTCCCGACCCCTCGGACACGCTGGGCTGGCTTGTCGGGCAAGCGCTGGGAGATGGCCGGACCGAAGAGACTGGAAGCTGGGCCGGACCACCGAGGGAACCGCCACGACGGCCGCCGAGCACCCCACTTTGCTGGCAGAACCGCGGGCCTTGCAGCCGCTGACGAGCGCTGCTCTGGAGACGAGTCACGGCTCGCTCCTATAGTACGGACCGGCACGTCCCCGCCGCCGGCAAGCTCCAAGAGCGGCGCCTCTGCGCACCGGGGAGGCGCGCCAACCACGCCGACTTTTACGATGACGTAACTGGAGGCAGCGAAAAACAGCGACCCCTTCGGCAGCTCCGACGAAGCAGCGGGGACAACACGTCTACCCCTCGGCCCCGGCAAGGCGACCAAGTCCCGCCGGAGCCGGGTAGACTTGGCCGCCCTTATCGCCGGACGCTACGCAACCAACAACCCGCGGTCGCCGGGTACCGCAGGCGGCCCCACGGGCTCCGAAAAGGGGTAGACCTGACGGCCGCCGCCGAGCCCGGAGCCGGGTAGACCTGACGGCCGCCGCCGGCCCCGGAGCCGGGTAGACCTGAGGGCCGCCGCCGGCCCCGGAGCCGGGTAGACCTGACGGCCGCCGCCGGCCCCGGAGCCGGGTAGACCTGACGGCCGCCGCCGGCCCCGGAGCCGGGTAGACCTGACGGCCGCCGGCGGCCCCGGAGCCGGGTAGAGCTGACGGCCGCCGGCGGCCCCGGAGCCGGGTAGACCTGACGGCCGCCGGCGGCCCCGGAGCCGGGTAGACCTGACGGCCGCCGCCGGCCCCGGAGCCGGGTAGACCTGACGGCCGCCGGCGGCCCCGGAGCCGGGTAGACCTGACGGCCGCCGCCGGCCCCGGAGCCGGGTAGACCTGACGGCCGCCGCCGGCCCCGGAGCCGGGTAGACCTGACGGCCGCCGCCGGCCCCGGAGCCGGGTAGACCTGACGGCCGCCGCCGGCCCCGGAGCCGGGTAGACCTGACGGCCGCCGCCGGCCCCGGAGCCGGGTAGACCTGACGGCCGCCGCCGGCCCCGGAGCCGGGTAGACCTGACGGCCGCCGCCGGCCCCGGAGCCGGGTAGACCTGACGGCCGCCGCCGGCCCCGGAGCCGGGTAGACCTGACGGCCGCCGGCGGCCCCGGAGCCGGGTAGAGCTGACGGCCGCCGGCGGCCCCGGAGCCGGGTAGACCTGACGGCCGCCGCCGGCCCCGGAGCCGGGTAGACCTGACGGCCGCCGCCGGCCCCGGAGCCGGGTAGACCTGACGGCCGCCGGCGGCCCCGGAGCCGGGTAGACCTGACGGCCGCCGCCGGCCCCGGAGCCGGGTAGACCTGACGGCCGCCGCCGGCCCCGGAGCCGGGTAGACCTGACGGCCGCCGCCGGGCCCGGAGCCGGGTAGACCTGACGGCCGCCGCCGGCCCCGGAGCCGGGTAGAGCTGACGGCCGCCGGCGGCCCCGGAGCCGGGTAGACCTGACGGCCGCCGCCGGCCCCGGAGCCGGGTAGACCTGACGGCCGCCGCCGGCCCCGGAGCCGGGTAGACCTGACGGCCGCCGGCGGCCCCGGAGCCGGGTAGACCTGACGGCCGCCGGCGGCCCCGGAGCCGGGTAGACCTGACGGCCGCCGGCGGCCCCGGAGCCGGGTAGACCTGACGGCCGCCGCCGGCCCCGGAGCCGGGTAGACCTGACGGCCGCCGCCGGCCCCGGAGCCGGGTAGACCTGACGGCCGCCGCCGGCCCCGGAGCCGGGTAGACCTGACGGCCGCCGGCGGCCCCGGAGCCGGGTAGACCTGACGGCCGCCGCCGGCCCCGGAGCCGGGTAGACCTGACGGCCGCCGCCGGCCCCGGAGCCGGGTAGACCTGACGGCCGCCGGCGGCCCCGGAGCCGGGTAGACCTGACGGCCGCCGCCGGCCCCGGAGCCGGGTAGACCTGACGGCCGCCGCCGGCCCCGGAGCCGGGTAGACCTGACGGCCGCCGGCGGCCCCGGAGCCGGGTAGACCTGACGGCCGCCGGCGGCCCCGGAGCCGGGTAGACCTGACGGCCCCTCCGTGCTCCGGGTCCGGCTGGACCGGGCTGCCGCCGTCTCCCGTCCGGGGGGTGTGTGGGGAGGTGGGGAACCGGGGGGGTGATTCGAGATTTAAGCGGGTCTGCTACAAGGGCCACCCTGTCCCCGTCTTCCTGCCCGCGGTGGGCGATGGGGAGTGGGGGCATGCGTGCGTGTGCGTGCGTGTGGGCGTAATTCCCCCACCCCCCGCCCGTTTCTGGGATTTAAAGGGCTTTTAATGCAGGAGAGCGAGCACTGCGTCACACAAGAGTTATTGTCCGTATCGGTTTCCGTAGGGAAAAAGAAATCAATCAAATTCTGGTAAAATTAATTTTCTTTTAGCACGGCTAGGTGGACGATACCCCCGGAAAAATAAAACGGGGCCGATTGGAGAATCTCGATAACGCTCGACCTGCTTTGTTAAGACGCGTGTACAAATACTCCTCAATCCCCTGCGCACCAAGAACTGACCCCGGGTAAATTAAGGTCAAGGTCAAGTGACTAGCGATTCGGTGACCGACGTTTCTATCCCTCGCTTAGGACCGAGGTATTCGACGACGATGAATGAATTCCTTCGTGCGGAAATGAAGGAAATGAATCGACGTTAAAAATTAAGGAAGACTTAATTTATCGAACCAATGAAATAAACCATTGGGTTCATTGAAGAGATCCCAAAACATAAACATGGCTATGGACACATCAATAACGAAGGATCGGATTTCTTTACCAAATCTGCATTCCTCTCTTTCGGGCACGCCAAGAGGTGACGGACGGGAAAGGGAGAGAGAGGGAAGGTGGGGCCGATGAGTACCTGTTAGTAATTACTGTTAATTCTTTAATAAAGACGGCTGTAATAGATAAATTTGGCAAGAGTACGTGCAAGAGTTAGTTGTAAATTAAATGAAAATGTGAAGGGTCGCTTATCACCTTTTGAATTAACAATTTGCGCCCGAGGTACCAATCGATGATTACATACATACGTACGTACGTACCTACGTACGTACCTACATACACACATAAATAAAAGTTAAAAAAAAAAAAAAGAATAAACGCGGGGGGACGGGGGACGGCACCCCAACACCGGGCGGGGGAGGCCAGGTCTACCCCCGGGCGCCGGAGACTGCCGCCGCCTGCGGCGTGGGAGGCCAGGTCTACCCCCGCGGCGGGGGAGGCCAGGTCTACCCCCGAGCGGGGGAGGCCAGGTCTACCCCCCGCGGCGGGGGAGGCCAGGTCTACCCCCGGGCGCCGGAGACTGCCGCCGCCTGCGGCGGGAGAGGCCAGGTCTACCCCCCGCGGCGGGGGAGGCCAGGTCTACCCCCGGGCGCCGGAGACTGCCGCCGCCTGCGCCGGGGAGGCCAGGCCTACCCCCGCGGCGGGGGAGGCCAGGTCTACCCCCGTGCGCCGGAGACTGCCGCCGCCTGCACCGGGGGAGGCCAGGTCTACCCCGGGGCGGGGAGGCCAGGTCTACCCCCCGCGGCGGGGGAGGCCAGGTCTACCCCAACACCGGGGGAGGCCAGGTCTACCCCCGGGCGCCGGAGACTGCCGCCGCCTGCGGCGTGGGAGGCCAGGTCTACCCCCGCGGCGGGGGAGGCCAGGTCTACCCCCGAGCGGGGGAGGCCAGGTCTACCCCCCGCGGCGGGGGAGGCCAGGTCTACCCCCGGGCGCCGGAGACTGCCGCCGCCTGCGGCGGGAGAGGCCAGGTCTACCCCCCGCGGCGGGGGAGGCCAGGTCTACCCCCGGGCGCCGGAGACTGCCGCCGCCTGCGCCGGGGAGGCCAGGCCTACCCCCGCGGCGGGGGAGGCCAGGTCTACCCCCGTGCGCCGGAGACTGCCGCCGCCTGC
>NW_027441509.1:0-2500 GCF_964195595.1 Calonectris borealis | reverse complement strand
GCGATAGGACACCTGAGAGCTCGCGGGGCCACGCGGCCGTCACACAGCCCGGTTCGGTAAAGAAGCCCGAGGAACCCCTTCGCTCGGGGCAGCAGGACAACACCTCGCATGCGACGGGAAGCGAAGTGGAAAGGAGACCGCCCGGCCTGAACACCGGACACCGCCGTGGCTCCCTGTTACGGGGAGCACGGAAGAGCCGGCCCGCCGGGGGCCCTCTCCGACGCGACCCGAAAGGCCTCATCGATCAGGAAGGGAAAGGGGAGAGGAGAGACGGAAAGGAAGCACGGGCCCCACGGCCACGGTCCTGGGACAGCGACGGCCGCGCGCGCTCGCCGCCGCCCCGGGCGGGGCGGGCGGCAGAACGCGGGGCTCTGCGTGCGAGCGAGAGGGCAGCGTCTGCGGAGAGCCGCAACGGCGGCCTGGTCACCGGCAGAGCCGGCCCGCCGTGAAGCGTCTCCGACGCGCCCTGGGTGCCACCTCGATCGGGAGAGGAAGCGCGGGCCCCACGGCCACGGTCCTGGGACAGCGACGGCCGCGCGCGCTCGCCGCCGCCCCGGGCGGGGCGGGCGGCGGAACGCGGGGCTCTGCGTGCGAGCGAGGGGGCAGCGTCTCCGGAGAGCCGCAACGGCGGCCTGGTCACCGGCAGAGCCGGCCCGCCGTGAAGCGTCTCCGACGCGCCCAGGAACACCTCTGCAGGCGCTGCCTGCGGGTCTGGGTCGACTGAAGGGGGGGAGCGGGAGGTGCCGCCGGCCACCCGCTCCGCGCATCGATTCCCTTGAGCGAGGTCGACGGGACCGAGGGAAAGCCGCGGCAGGCTCGACTCCCCCGGTCTTCCAGCGTTCGAGTGCCGGCCACCGGTACCGGTCTTTGCCCTGCGCCCCGGGGAACCGCTTACCCCGGGGGAGGAGAAGGCCGAAGAAGACTAAGAGGCACCGCGCCTCACCCGTGCCATCCCCGGGTAACGGGGGCCGGGAAAAGCCGCTCAAGGCTCGACGCCCGCGGCCACTTGCCTTCGGCTGCCGGCCGCAGGGACCGGCCGCCCTTTTCTTCCCGCTTGCGCGGGCTCCAGCTTAGGGCTGGAGAAGTTTGGAAGGGCGAGGCGCCGCCACCTCGCCCGTACGAGTGCAGACCTTCCCAGCGAGCCCTCCTGCTACCAGGACTCGCGCCAGCAAAAAAGAGGACGAGGCGCCGCCGCCCCGCCTGCACCATCACCGGGCCCTCGGGGGCCGGGGCAAGCCGCGGCCGACTCGAGACCCCCCGGCTGTCTGCATTCGGCTGCCGGTGTTTCTGCCCGCTTCGCGGGCTCCAGCTTAAGGCCGGAGAAAAAGGACAAGGCGCCGCCACCTTGCCCGTCTCCATCACACGGCCCTCGGCAGCCGGCGGCAGCCCTGGTGGGCTGGGCACTCGCGGGCACCTCTGCCCCGGAACGGTGCCAGCACCCGCCTTTGCCATCATCGGGCCCCCCGGGGCCGAGGGAGGCTCGGCTCCCCCGGCCTTCCAGCGTTCGAGTGCCGGCGACCGCCACCGGCCGCCGGTCTTTGCCCTGCCCCGCGGGGAACCGCTTCTCCCGGGGGAAACGAGGACGAGGCGCCGCCGCCTCGCCTGCACGCCGCAGTCCCGTCACCGGGCCCGCCTGACACCACCAGCTGCCCGCGGAGGGCTCGCACCGGTGAAAACGGGACGCCGCCGCCCCGCCTGCGCCGTCAGTTGGGCCCTCGGGGGGCCGGGGGGGGAAGCCGCGGCAGGCTCGGCACCCCCCGGCCGTCTGCGTTCGGCTGGCCGGGAGCCGGCCGCCGCTCTCTCCGCCCGCTTCGCGGGCTCCAGCTTAAGGCTGGCACAAAGGGACGAGGTGCCGCCAACCTCGGTCGTCCCACCAACCGGGCCCTCTGGAGCCGGGAGTAAGCCGCGGCAGGCTCGACGCCCCCCGGCCGTCTGCCTCCGGCAGTGACCTTCACCATCACTGGGCCCCGGCTGGGTGCGTTCGAGTCTTTGCCCTGCCCTGCGGGATCCGGCCTTATGCCTCGTGCCGGTCGGCAACGGCCGCCGGAGCCGGCCGCCGGCTCCGGCTCTCCGCAGCTCCCGACCCCTCGGACACGCTGGGCTGGCTTGTCGGGCAAGCGCTGGGAGATGGCCGGACCGAAGAGACTGGAAGCTGGGCCGGACCACCGAGGGAACCGCCACGACGGCCGCCGAGCACCCCACTTTGCTGGCAGAACCGCGGGCCTTGCAGCCGCTGACGAGCGCTGCTCTGGAGACGAGTCACGGCTCGCTCCTATAGTACGGACCGGCACGTCCCCGCCGCCGGCAAGCTCCAAGAGCGGCGCCTCTGCGCACCGGGGAGGCGCGCCAACCACGCCGACTTTTACGATGACGTAACTGGAGGCAGCGAAAAACAGCGACCCCTTCGGCAGCTCCGACGAAGCAGCGGGGACAACACGTCTACCCCTCGGCCCCGGCAAGGCGACCAAGTCCCGCCGGAGCCGGGTAGACTTGGCCGCCC
>NW_027441508.1:0-231000 GCF_964195595.1 Calonectris borealis | reverse complement strand
ACTGCTCACTGCCGCCGGCTGCGTGTCACGAAGCGGGGGAGGGGGAGCCTCCCCGCCCCCCCTCCCGTTTTCATACTCAGCATGATGTTACATGGTATAGAATACCCCATTGGTCAGCTGGGTCAAGCACCTCGGCTGTGCTCTGCGCCGCCCCCCCTCCCCCGCCCCGGGAGCTTCGCCTGCACACGGCTCGGCGTGGGAGGCCAAAAAGAGAAAACAAAACAAAAGTCTCCCCTGTGCAAGCTCCGCCCAGCAACAACAGAAGCATCAATGGGCCATCAACGCTCCTCTCATACCAAACCCAAAAGGCAGCACACCCCCCAAGCTCCTGGGAAGAAAGTTACCTCTGTGCCAGCCGGAAGCAGGACCGTGCAGTGCGCTGGCGTTCGGAGTGCTGGGTCCTAGGAGTGCTGGGTGCTGTGCATGTCCGGGTGCTGGGCATGTCTGGGTGCTGGGTACTTGGGGTGCTGGGGGTACTGGATGCTGGCTGTTGGGTATGCTGGTTTCTGGGCACAGGGGGTGCTGGCTGCCGAGTGCTGCGGGTGCTGGGCATGTGCGGGTGCTATGTGCTGATCCCTGGGGATGGTGGGGGCTGGTTTTCTGGGTTCTGGTGTGTTGGGCGCTGGGTATGGCTGGGTGCTGGTCATGGCTGGGTACTGGGCACTGGTAGTGTGGGGCAATGGGGGTGCTGCGTGCTGGACACGTCCGGGTGGTGGGTGTTGGGCGGTGGGGGTGCTGGGCCCTGCTATTGCTGGGTAGTAGGCATAACTGCTTGCAGGGTATCTCTTGGTGGTGGGTCCTGGAGGTACAGGGTGCTGCGTGCTGGCCGTATTTGGTGCTGGGTGCTGAGCATATCCGGTGCTGGCTGCGTGCTCTGGGGTTGCTGTAGTCTGGGGATGCTGGATTCTTGGCATGTGCGTGTGCTGGGCCCTGGTTGTGCTGGGTATGTGTCGGTGCTGGTTTTTGGGCAGTATGGGTGCCGTGTGGTGGGCCCTGGGCATGCCCGGCTGCTGTGTGATGGGCACTCGGGGCTGCTGAGAGGTGGGAAGCTGCCTGCTGGGCATGTGTGAGTGGTGGGGAGGTCTGGGTGCTGGGCATACCTGGGTGCTGGGTACTGGGCAGTGGGGCTGGTGGGCGGGGGGGGTGCTGTGTGCTGGGCATGTCGGGGCGGTGTGTGTTGGGTGGTGGAAGTGCTGGGCGCTGGGCGCTGGGACTGTGGCTTTCTGGGCGCTGGGGGTGCTGGGTTCTGTGCCCTGGGGTTGCTGGGTGCTGGGCGTGACTGGGTGGTGGGTGCTGCCCTGAGGTTGCTGGGTGCTGGGCGGTGCAGGTGCTGGTGGCTAGGTAGTGGGGGTGCTGGTTGCTGGGCCCTGGGACTGCTGGGTACCATGCATAAGCGGGTACAGGGTATGTCTTGCTGCTGGATGCTGGGTGCTGGGGCGGGGGCTACTGGGAGCTGGGGTTATTGTGTGCTGGGTGTCGCCTTCGTACGGCGTGGCGACCTGGTTCAGGAACGGCACGGCGACCCCCCTCCCTGGGGCGCTCGGGCCATCGACTCGCAGACACCAATGTGGTGGACGGCAAATGGCGTTTATTGGTAGATAACACGGTGTTATATACCTTGGGTTTACGACGTCATTTCCGCCTGCTTACTTCACACCTAAATGCTACTGGCTATTAGGGGAGGGGGTCCTATCTTTCCGTACAGCGCGATATCTTCCGGCCGCCTGATCCTAACTACCCACATTTCCCCCCTCCCTATGCATAATGAAACTAGCTGAATGTAAAAATCTTAAAAAGATATATATCATAATCTTCGGTAAAAAACGTTGAAATATATACTATAAACTTGAATAGAAAATATAAGGCACGCTAATACAAGGGATAACTAGGGTGTAACAGGGAATAACAGGGCAATTAGAGGTAGAACTAGAGGTAGGTAAAAAATTCTAAGCAAGAATATTCTTAGAGCAATTGCCGGCGTTCTATCATCATGATGTTAACTTGTTCTAGCCGGCTCTTGGCAAACGACACGAGCTTATTCAATATACAGGGTCCGAAGATCAATGCTATTATGATTGTTACTACTGGCCCTACCAGGGTAGATATCAGGGTGGCAAGCCACGGTGAATGGTTAAACCATGATGCGAACCAATTTTGCTGTGCCTCTCGTTCCCTTTTTCGTTTTTCCAGTCCTTCTCGCAATTTGGCCATGGTGTCTCTCACTATTCCAGTGTGGTCGGCATATACACAGCATTCTTCTCTCAGCGCAGCGCATACTCCTCCTTGTTGTAAGAACACTAGGTCTAACCCTCTCCGATTTTGTAGCACTACTTCTGATAGTGATCTAATTGAACTTTCTAACGCACTTATTGATTGTTCGATTCTAGCTAAGTCCTCATCTACTGCCATTCTCAAGGCACTGAATTCTTTATTTTGTTGCACTAAGGATGCTACTCCTGTACCCACTCCCGTGCCTGCCATGATCATTAGAGTGGCTACTGTTAGTGCTGTAAAGAGTTCCCGTTTTGACAGATGGTGTGCTGGGGTAATCTGTGAGTCATAGACAAAGTCTTCGGAATGGTAAAAGATTTTAGGGATTATAGCTACCTGGACACAATATTCCAAGGATTCATCAAATTTGTCCAACGACAAACAGGGTGTAACTCCCATAATAGAACAAACCCACTTGGTATTGTCGGCCGGTATTAACCACTTTGCAGGAGTTTTATCCTGTGTCTCATTAACACATAGTTGTTTTTTGTGGTTTGGGACTTTACCCACACACACGCCGCTTCCTACTACTTCTGCTAATGTAATCCCTTGTTTTTCTATGTCCCATGTGCACTGGGCTGGATTTGAACCATTTACTCGCATGGGCTTGTTATTTACTCCTACAGCCTCGTAAAAGGGTGGCCGTATTCCGTAACATAACCAACAATGCTCCGTAAGATTGGGGTTAGTTTTGTTCAGCAGCTGATAGCTAGCTTGCATCATTTTCCAGAGAGAATGTTGGTCAGAAATTACGGCGGTCTGTGCAGTAAGTCTGGTGGTGTGTACAATATGTTCGGTACTACTTACAGTACTATGTGGCAATGGTGCAGGTATTGTCGGGTCAGGTATTTTTGGGTGAGGAACCGGGTTAGGCTTAATTACTCGGTTGGGGCCTGCTGGCAGTGGATCTTTCGGAACAATCTCCTTTTTTATGAGGATAAAACCACCTCTGTCTGACCCTGATTCTAGATACCTTACTCCCCACATTTTCCCAAGAAGCCAAGCGTCTTCTCGGGGGTTGGTAACATTTAGAAAGAGGAATGAGCAAGCTTGGTGATGCGGTCGTTTTGGCCCTTGTACCGGGGCATGTCCCCGGCGAGCGATTTGCCATTTTGGACGGGTTGCTTCTGCCAGGTGTATGGAACACTTATACGGGCCCCACCGGACTTTCAGGTATTTATCCTTACCGTCACCCGGTATCCAAGTAGGGGCTATGGTCTCACATCCCCAATGACCGCAAAAATATTGATCAGGGTAGTTACAATAACCTTTCCCAGGATTAGAGCTGGGGCACATATAAAATTCTGAGTATTCCCAGCACGGGTTCATCGGGACAAGCTGACACAGAATGGTAGTGAAGCTCGGTGCACTTGATGTAATCTGAGTAGCGATAACGTGCTGATCTTCAACTCGAATGAGGGACCATTTAAATGGACGATGAGGATGGTGTTCTGATGCTGCTTGTCCTATAGTGACGAGCCCTACAATGAAGATTATACATTGTGGGTGTAAACATTGTAGCCTCTGCTTATGGGGGTTGTATCGCCGTTGTCCGGATTCTGCTGGTGCGGAACTCTCAGGTGTGGGCAGAACGTTTGCTGATTTGTCGTCTTCTCCTGCTACCGGAGCATACGGATTACGAGGGCGTCCGATAATCCGGTTCTGTGGAGAAAAACTCACAATTTTTATTAGTTTTATTCTGGAGGTCTGGTTTGATGGACTTAAGCGGACACCACTTAACTGTTCCATCTCTTTTGACCGCGGCATATCCTCGCCCTGTAAGGACTAGCCTCCACCCTTGTTCCCATTCTCCTAGCTCATTTCTGACTATGACCAACGGGCCTTCTTCTAGCGCCCGAGTGGCCCAATGTTTTTGGGTGGGGCTATTTTTCTCTTCCCCCCTAGGAAATTGATTTAGTGCTAAAAGAGCAGTTGCTAACAGGCGTGCTTGGTCTCCCGGGGGAATGGCGCTGGTGAAACCTTCTGTTTTTGCCAGTACCTCTAATTTAGACTTTAGAGTGTGATTCGCTCGTTCGACTATGGCCTGTCCCGTGCTATTATACGGAATGCCGTGTGTCAGGGTAATACCCCATTTCAAAGCAAATGCCTGAACTGATTTGGAGACAAAATTCGGACCGTTGTCTGTTTTGATCTGCTTAGGAATGCCAAGCCACGCCATAACCGTTAACCAATGTTGGATGGTTGCTTTGGAGTTGGTTCTAAGGTGTTGTGTGGCTACGATCATTCCGCTATATGTATCTACAGTTACTGCTAGCCACGCTCGGGGTTTTAGCAACTGACAGAGCGTGAAATCTGTTTGCCACAATTCGGAGGCTTTGAGACCTCTGGGGTTGACTCCACTGGACCACAGTGGTGTTTTCTGACAGTGGGGACATGTGGCTACTACATGTTTTGCGTCAGTGACCGAGATTCCGCATCTCTTCGCTAGCGCTTTAGCTCCGATGTGGAGAGACTCGTGTAGCTGACGGGCGTTCCTTAGCGTCCACAACCCTTTCGCTGCGGCGTCTGCTTTGTCATTACCGGTTTGGAAAAACCCTTTGATTGGGTCGTGGCTGTTAACGTGGATGACCGATATGGTGCCCTTTCGAGAAAAAAGTGCTTCTTCCAGCATCAGGGCTGTTGTGGATGTTGACACGCCGGGCCCCGCCATGGCCAAGCAAAGTTTGGCCACGAACATCGAATCGGTCACGATATTGAGATGTTCCTCTGGGAATAGTCCACACGCCAGCACTACGGCCATCGCTTCTAGCTGCTGGGCTGAAAGCGCACAGTCGGTCATTTTAATGCAGTGCCATTTTTCTCCAGATTGCCATACTGCCGCCGCGGTTGAGGTTGTTGAGGATGCATCTGTAAAGACCGTTGGTCCCTGTTGGGGTCGGTCCATGATCTTCTGTGGGAGGTCGATGTCGACAATGGCTAGCATTTGAGTCCAGGGGGGCTTTGTAGCATACCGGACTTCTCCGCCAAACCCAACAAGAGCTATAGCTAGATACTCTGACATCGCTACTGATTGCTTTGGGAGCTGCTTGCGGAAGGGTAGGTATATCTTGGCGGGTTCGATGCCTAGGTGTCTTAGGGCGAGTTTTCTGCCTTTCATGATGAGATTACCAAGGCACTCGACTCCTGGAGAGAATGCACGTGACGGTTTTCCCAGGACTACCCATTGTATTGGTCGAGCCTTTTCAGGGGGCCCCTGAGCTAATGCCCCTACTCCCCCGCCCTCCGTGACATGTACATACAGATCAAGCGGTACACCTGGGTTCCACCTGGCGAGCGTGCTCGACGATACCTGTTGGTCGATAAAGTCGAGAGAGTTCATTGCTTCCGTCGTCAGAGCTTTTTGGTCCCAGGGGTTTTTTCCTTTCAGGAGATCGTATAGGGGGGCCATGATTTCAGGAGGGATCAGGACAATGTTACGGAGCCACTGCAAGGATCCCACCAATTGCTGCATATCATGGAGTGTTTTGATGTTCCGACGGATTTTTATTTGGGGGGGGGTTACGTAAGAACTGGTGATCCCCACCCCCAGGAAAGTTACACATGGTCCCCTTTTGACTTTCGCGCCTGCGATTTCGAACCCGTTCGTTTTTAAAGTTTCCGAAACCGCTGTTACTAGCTGGTTCACCTGATTCTCTGTCGGCGCGGCGATTAGAATATCATCCATGTATTGAATGATAGTCGCAGTTGGATCATTGTGCCGAACCGGTGCTACTGCGCGGTCCACTATAATTTGGCAGATAGTAGGTGAGTTGATCATTCCTTGAGGCAGCACTTTCCACTGGAAACGTAGGTTAGGGCGTGAGCTGTTTGGGAACACTACAGAAAAAGCAAACCGCTCTTTATCCTCCTCATGCAGTGGTATTGAAAAGAAACAATCTTTAATATCAAGGACGGCACACGGTTGTCCTTCTGGTATCATAGAGTTCATGGGCAGCAGTGTTTGGACGGGACCCATTGGTTGAATTTTCTTGTTTACTTCGCGCAGGTCATGGAGGAGACGAAACCCCTCGCCAGTTCGTTTGGGTATTACAAAAACTGGGGTGTTCCATGGGCTAGTGGAAGGCTCTATATGACCTCGCTGTAACTCGCGGTCGACTAGCTTAAGAAGAGCGTCCATTCGAGGCTTTGACAGGGGCCACTGCTCGACCCACACTGGGTCGGACGATTTCCACGTCAGTTTAATAGGTGGAAGTGAGTGTGCGGCAGTGGCCCTCACAATAAATTTGTCACCTTGGCTTTCAAAAGGGCTAGAGCGTCCCTTCCCAGCAGGGGTGGGACTCCTGACATAACATATGGGAAGAGGGTAATGGTTTTCTCCGGCCCTTTTTCAGTGTGAAGCGTGATTGCTGTTAGTTGAGCACTTTTCCGAGCCCGGGTTAACCCCCCGACTCCACCCACCATGGGGGCGTTTTCTAATTTCCAATGCGGGGGCCAGTTTGTCTCGGGAATAACTGTAACATCTGCTCCGGTGTCAATCAAAAAGGGGACACTAATGGTGGTGTCATCTAGGGTATTATAGAGGGAACAGATGCCCCACACTACTGGCGGGCTATCGCATTTTACAGCCAGAGCCACCCTGGGGTCTCGCCCCCAGGAGATGGTTGTTGCTGCCCTTGAGGTAGGGACTGGTTCGGATGGATCGTCGGTTGAGCCATAAAGTTGGTCGTGTCTCGAGGGGGCAGCGGGTTCGGGGGTGTTGTGCCCCATCCGGGGTTGGCATAACTGGGCCGCATTATGTCCCAAGTGGGAGAGGGCTGTGCGCGGCCCGAGTGCCCTCTCCCCTTCCCATTTCCCTGCTTTTTAGATCTGCAGTCTTTGGCGAAATGCCCTTTCTTTCCACAGGCCCAACACGGTCCTCTCGGTCGATTTTGGCGCGGGGGGAGCGCTGTGGGCAGGTTCCCCAACCGAGGGCAGTTTGCCGCCACGTGGCCCACCTGACCACAATTAAAACATGTCATCACATTAGCTATCGCAGTGCGAACAGCTACCTGAATTGGGGCTAAGTGCTCTTCCTTTGTGACATGCTTGATCATGTCTGCGATATTTGACCCCACTGGCAGTGATCGTAGGATCTCTTTGGTTGCCGAATTACACTGCTGACGTAAGCAATCTGCAACAACCGGGCCTTTCGCCTCCGCGGGCAGGGACGAGGAGTCGACCGCTGCCTGAAGGCGATCCACAAACTGCGTAAAGCTCTCGCTTTCATTTTGCTTAATTGTGGACCACGGCGACGGCTTGGCAATAACTTTAGAAGCGGTGCGAATGGCTTCTCTAGCCGCGCGGGTAGTTGTCATAATCTCATGGGCCCGCAGGCCCTGGGCCTGCGCCTGGGGGGTAATCATGGTGGGGTCTGTACCCATCAGGCGCTGCAGGCTGGAACCATGCAGCGGGTGATCCGCCCCGGCCACTTGGGCTAATTGTCTCGCACAGTTGTCCTCCCATTCTTGTTTAAAAACGATCATCCCTGCCCCATCAAAAATCAATCTACAAGTTTGTTTTATATCGAACGGGAGCATATCGTCTCCCCCAAAGACACCATCTATGAGGGTGGAGACCATGGCAGAATTAAGGCCTTTATCTGCAATCGACTTAACGATCGCTTGTATATCTTTAGGGTTTACTGGCGAGTAAACCCTCTGTCCCCCGTCCGTCACTCGGACCGGGAACGCTAGCCTGGCTGATGGAACCCACTCGGCACACACAGTCTTTATTTTCCTCCAGTCGGTGAGGGGGAGGTTTTTGTTTTTATTTTGGATGAAAGTGTTTTGGCTTTTGACTGTGTGTACACCCATTTCCTCCTCCTCTGAGCTTGGATCAGTCACGAGCCACTCGTCCCAGCTAGTGTCTGATCCGGAGCCGGAACTCGACTGACCGGCTGCTTCCGGTTTCTGATACCTTTTTGTCGGGCTCCAGCCCCGCCCGCTTCTCCTGTGGGCGAGCCATTCCCTCCCTCTTGGCCCGCCCCTCCTTGCTGGTTCGCCCCACCCTTTGCTCGGGGGGGTGTCTGCCCTCTGAGGGCATTTTTTCAGATGGTCGCTCTGATTGGCTTTCCGCCCTTCGCTCATGCTCCCCTCCTCCTCCTGGCCACTCCCGCCGCCTTTCTTCTTCTCGTTCTCCTCCCCTTTTTGTTCATGTGCGCTTGTTAATGCTAGCGCCTCCTCCCAGTTCCCGCCGCGGGCATCTTCGGCCCGCCCATCCCCTTTGTGCTCGGCGCCATCTTGGGGCGTATAGGGTGGTGGTTTAGCCCGGGCTTCCTCAGACTCCATCCTTTTCGTAACGCCCCTGGCTTCCTCAGCCAGCCCTCCCCAGAAGGATTTAGCTCTCTCTTGCGCCTCCGTAAGCGGGTCAGGGTTCAGGGATTGAGGGGACATGGCGCCCTCTTTCAGATCTTTAGGCTCGGCAGAATCATCACCATCTAAGGAGTGCAAAGTCTGCGTGGCTGCCCCGACTCCCAATTTCGGGATGGCCAGCAAACAGTTCTTTGCCGCCCTCCAAGTCTCCTGTTCTTGTATTGCCTTCTGCAGAGCCTGTACGACTTTCCCCCACGACTTAAGGGTTTTCCCACAACCCGAGGACATCGTCTCCTCGGCTAACGCTTTAGTACATTTATCCCACACTTCAGGGTGAAGGATATCGACCGGCTGGTCAATGGTCCCAATGTGTAAAAGCCTCGCAACGGCGAGGGTAAAATCTTTGGGCCTACAATCAATACCCCACTGCTTATGTATTTGCGATACGACCTTCACAAGAGCTTCCATCCTCCTTGTTGGTCCGGGAGCGTCCTCCCCGCCGGGCTGGTCCTGCCGCTCCGGCCACCGTTCACCCGATTCCAGGTGGGCTTTCCCGGGTTTCGGCACCACTTGTCGCCTTCGTACGGCGTGGCGACCTGGTTCAGGAACGGCACGGCGACCCCCCTCCCTGGGGCGCTCGGGCCATCGACTCGCAGACACCAATGTGGTGGACGGCAAATGGCGTTTATTGGTAGATAACACGGTGTTATATACCTTGGGTTTACGACGTCATTTCCGCCTGCTTACTTCACACCTAAATGCTACTGGCTATTAGGGGAGAAGGTCCTATCTTTCCGTACAGCGCGATATCTTCCGGCCGCCTGATCCTAACTACCCACAGCTGGGCCCTGGGGTGTTTGGTGCTGGGCATTTCCAGGTGCTTGGCATGACCCGGTGCTGGGCCCTGTGGGTGCTGGCTGCTGGGAGCTAGGGGTGCTGGCAGTGGGCATTTCCAGTTGCTGGTCATGACCAGGAGCTATGTGCTGGGTATGTCCAGGTGCTGGGCATGTCCGGATGCTGTGTGCTCGGCACTTGGGGTTCTGGGTGGTGGGCAGTGAGGGTACTGGGCGCTGGGATGCTGGGATGCTGGGTGCTGGGTGCTGGGCACTGGGGCTGCTGGGTGGTGGGCATGTCCAGGTGCTGTGTGTTGGCGGTGGGTATGCTGGGTTGTGCGCATGTCCGGGAATTAGTGCTGGGCCATGGGGGCGCTGGGTACTGGGCAGTGGGATTTCTTGGTGCTGGGTGGAGGGTATGACGGGTGCATGGCGTGGTTTAACCCCAGCCAGCAAATAAACCCCAAGCAGCTGCTCGCTCACTCCCCCGCCTCCCCCCAGGCCCCCCCCCCGTGGCATGGGGGAGAGAAGCGGGGGAGCACAAGTAGGAAAACTCCCGTGTTGAGATAAAAACAGTTTAATAATTGAAATAAAATGGAGTAGAACAGTAAGAAGAACCAGGAGAACAACAAGAATAACAGACTATACAAAGCTGGCAATGTACAATGGAACTGCTCACTGCCGCCGGCTGCGTGTCACGAAGCGGAGGAGGGGGAGCCTCCCCGCCCCCCCTCCCGTTTTCATACTCAGCATGATGTTACATGGTATAGAATACCCCATTGGTCAGCTGGGTCAAGCACCCCGGCTGTGCTCTGCGCCGCCCCCCCTCCCCCGCCCCGAGAGCTTCGCCTGCACACGGCTCGGCGTGGGAGGCCGAAAAGAGAAAACAAAACAAAAGTCTCCCCTGTGCAAGCTCTGCCCAGCAACAACAGAAGCATCAATGGGCCATCAACGCTCCTCTCATACCAAACCCAAAAGGCAGCACACCCCCCAAGCTCCTGGGAAGAAAGTTACCTCTGTGCCAGCCGGAAGCAGGACCGTGCAGTGCGCTGGCGTTCGGAGTGCTGGGTCCTAGGAGTGCTGGGTGCTGTGTATGTCCGGGTGCTGGGCATGTCTGGGTGCTGGGTGCTGGGTACTTGGGGTGCTGGGGGTACTGGATGCTGGCTGTTGGGTATGCTGGTTTCTGGGCACAGGGGGTGCTGGCTGCCGAGTGCTGCGGGTGCTGGGCATGTGCGGGTGCTATGTGCTGATCCCTGGGGATGGTGGGGGCTGGTTTGCTGGGTTCTGGTGTGTTGGGCGCTGGGTATGGCTGGGTGCTGGTCATGGCTGGGTACTGGGCACTGGTAGTGTGGGGCAATGGGGGTGCTGCGTGCTGGACACGTCCGGGTGGTGGGTGTTGGGCGGTGGGGGTGCTGGGTGCTGGGCCCTGCTATTGCTGGGTAGTAGGCATAACTGCTTGCAGGGTATCTCTTGGTGGTGGGTCCTGGAGGTACAGGGTGCTGCGTGCTGGCCATATTCGGTGCTGGGTGCTGAGCATATCCGGTGCTGGCTGCGTGCTCTGGGGTTGCTGTAGTCTGGGGATGCTGGATTCTTGGCATGTGCGTGTGCTGGGCCCTGGTTGTGCTGGGTATGTGTCGGTGCTGGTTGTTGGGCAGTATGGGTGCCGTGTGGTGGGCCCTGGGCATGCCCGGCTGCTGTGTGATGGGCACTCGGGGCTGCTGAGAGGTGGGAAGCTGCCTGCTGGGCATGTGTGAGCGGTGGGGAGGTCTGGGTGCTGGGCATACCTGGGTGCTGGGTACTGGGCAGTGGGGCTGGCGGGCGGGGGGGGTGCTGTGTGCTGGGCATGTCCGGGCGGTGTGTGTTGGGTGGTGGAAGTGCTGGGCGCTGGGACTGTGGCTTTCTGTGCCCTGGGGTTGCTGGGTGCTGGGCGTGACTGGGTGGTGGGTGCTGCCCTGAGGTTGCTGGGTGCTGGGCACCGGGCTTGCTGGGTGCTGGGCGGTGCGGGTGCTGGTGGCGAGGTAGTGGGGGTGCTGGTTGCTGGGCCCTGGGACTGCTGGGTACCATGCATAAGCGGGTACAGGGTATGTCTTGCTGCTGGATGCTGGGTGCTGGGGCGGGGGCTACTGGGAGCTGGGGTTATTGTGTGCTGGGCCCTGGGGTGTTTGGTGCTGGGCATTTCCAGGTGCTTGGCATGACCCGGTGCTGGGCCCTGTGGGTGCTGGCTGCTGGGAGCTAGGGGTGCTGGCAGTGGGCATTTCCAGTTGCTGGTCATGACCAGGAGCTATGTGCTGGGTATGTCCAGGTGCTGGGCATGTCCGGATGCTGTGTGCTCGGCACTTGGGGTTCGGGGTAGTGTGCAGTGAGGGTGCACACCGAAGACCCACCATCCAGCACCCCCAAAAGTCTCACATACAGCCCCCCAGTGGCAGAAACCAGCATACCCAACACCCAGCATCCAGTACCCCCACTGCCCTGCACCTGTACACGCCCAGCACCCACAAGACGCAGCACTCAGCACCAGGTCATGACCAGCAACTGGAAATTGCCATAGCCAGCACCCCTAGCTCCCAGCACCGCCAGTGCCCAGCACCCAGTCATGCTCAGCACCCGGTACCCAGTGCTCAGCATCCAATACTCCCAGTACTCAGTAGCCCCAGCACCCATCAGCAAGACATACCCTGCACCCACTTATGCATAGTACCCAGCAGTCCCAGGGCCCAGCAACCAGCACCCCCAGTACCTAGCCAGGGGCTAGGCGCACCCAGCAACCCCAGTGCCCAGCACCCAGCACCCAGCCATGCCCAGCACCCGGACATGCCCAAAACCCAGCAACGCCAGTGCCTAGAACCCAGCACCCCCAGTGCCCAGAAACCAACAGCCCCAGCACCCCAGGGCCCAGTAACAAGCAACCTCAGCACACAGATATTCCCAGCACCCACCACACAGCCCAACCCGCAGCACCCACACATACCCAGCACAACCAGGGCCCAGCACACGCACATGCCAAGAATCCAGCACCCCCAGAGCACAGCCCCCAGCAACAGCAGCATGCGCACCCAGCACTGGATATGCCCAACACCCAGCACACTACCTCCAGCACCAAGAGATACTCTGCATTCAGTTATACATAGTACCCAGCAATACCAGGTTGCAGCACCCCCAGTACCTAGCATCCAGCACCCCCGCCGCCCAACACCCACCACCCGGACATGCCCAGCACACAGCACCCGCACAGCCCCACTGCCCAGTACCCAGCACCCAGACATGCCCAGCACTCAAAAATGCCCAGCGCCCGACACACCAGAATGCAGCAAACCAGCCCCCTATGTCCCCAGTGATCAGCACAGAGCACACGGACATGCCCAGCACCCAGAACCCGGACATGCCCAGCACTCCCAACACCCACCATCCAGCACCCTACAGGCCTCACAGCCAGCATGCTCAGTGCCCAGAAACCAGCATACCCAACACCCAGCATCCCCACCGCCCAGCACGCAGCACCCCCAGTGCCCAGCACGCCACACTTAGACATGACCAGCACGCGGACATGCCCAGCACTCAGCAACCCCAGTGCACAGAACCAAGCACCCCCAGCACCGAGAAACCAACAACCCCAGCGTCCAGCACCCAGCACCCCCAGGTCCCAGCAACCAACACCCGCACACGCCGAGCACCCCCACCGCCCAACACCCAGCACAGGGACATGCCCTGCACACCCAAAGACCATCAGCCCCAGTGCCAAGCACCCAGCACTGCCATTGCCTAGCACCCAGACACGCTGAGCACCCAGAACCTCCACCGCCCACCACTGCCAGTGCACAGTACCCAGCACCCGGTCATGACCAGCAACTGGAAATGCCCACAGCCAGCACCCCTAGATCCCAGCAGACGGCTCTCCCAGTGCCCAGCATCCAGTCATGCCAAGCACCTGGACATGCCCAGCACCCAATACCCCCAGCACCCAGTCATGCCAAGCACCTGGACATGCCCGGCACCCAATATCCCCAGCTCCCAGGAGCCCCAGCACCCAGCAGCAAGACATACCCTGCACCCGCTTATGCATAGTACCCAGCAGTCCCAGGGCCCAGCAACCAGCACCCCCAGGACTTGGCCCCCAGCACTCGCACCGCCCAGCAACCCCAGTGCACAGCACCCACTAACCCCATTGCCCAGCATCCCCAGCGCACAGCATCCAGCATATGGACATGCCCAGCACATGGACATGCCCACTAGCCAGCACCCCTAGTGCCCAGCACCCAGAGCTCCCTCCATCCATCACCCAGCACCCAGACATGCCCAGCGCTCAGCACCCCCACCACTCAACAGCCAGGATCAGGAAATGCCCGGCAACAAGCACTCCCCTGCCTACCACCGCCAGTGCCCAATAACCAGCACACAGACAATGCCCACCAGTCAGCATCCCCAGCGCCAAGCACTCAGTCCACAGGCATGCCCAGCACCCTGATATGCATAGTCCCCAGCAGTCCCAGTGCCCAGGACCCATCACTTGGACATGCCCAGCACCCTGCAGCCCCAGCACCTAGAACGCAGTACCCCCCAATGACCAGCACCCAGCGCTGCCTGTAGCCAGCATCCACCACCCGGCATGATCATCACCTGGCCATTCCCAGCACCAAGACCTCCCAGTGCCCAGCACAGGGACATGTCGAGCACCCAGATATGCCCAACACCCAGACATGTCCAGAACCCACTCCACTCAGGGCCCAGCACACAGTACCCCCACGGCCCAGCACCGACACATGCCCCGCACCAAGCACTGCCAAGGCTACCAAGGGGTGCTAGGTGTGCTGGACGTTGCGCATTTGCGGTGCTGGAGATGGCTGGGTGCTGGACAGCTGAGAAGGGGCTGTAAAGGGAAGGTGAGAGCCGCGAACATATTTCAGTCCTGGCCAAATGTGTGTGGGAGCTCGACGGGGCACTCGACTGCTTTCCAGTTGGGCTCTGGCAAGGTTGACAGTTCAGTGCTACAGCAAGCGCATAGCCCCGGTGTTGGTGGGGGCCTCAAAGGGCTGCAAGGGAAGGCGAGTGCAACGAACAACAGTCCATGTTGGTTCCTTCGGTGTTGGAGCGCCATCTAGTGGGTAGACGTTTCGGAGTTTGGCTGTGATCAAGGTAAGATGTAGGTTGGTGTTCAGGTGGGAGATCAAAGGGAGGGGGCCGGTGTCGGTGTGCTGAGAAGGGCCTGCCAAGGGAAGGTGAGGGTCAGCATCAACCTTGAGTCCTGGCTATACTCTCTTGGAGCCCCATGTGGTGGGTGGCCGCTTCGGAGCTTGGCTCTGAGGAAGGGAAGGGCTAGGTTGACATTAGGTGCGAGAACAGACAGAGAGCCCCAGTGTTGGTGGGGCTGGTAAACGAATCTGAGGGCCAGCATCAACCTTGAGTCCTGGCTGTACTCTCTTGGAGCCCCATGTGGTGGGTGGCCGCTTCGGAGCTTGGCTCTGAAGAGAGTAAGGGCTACGTTGACGTTAGTTGCGAGATGATACACAGAGCCCTGATGTTGGTGGGGCTTAGAAAGGGCTGCCAAGTGAGCGTGAGTGCCAGCATCAATCTTGAGTCCTGGTAGTTCTGTGCCTGAGCCCCAGGAGGTGAGTGGCCGCTGCGGAGCTTGACTCTGATGAGGGCAAGGGATAGTTTGAGGTAAGGCGCGAGAACAAGCCACAGAGCCCCCGTGTTGGTGGGGCTGCCATGCGAGAGTGAGTGCCAGCATCAACCATGACTCCTGGCTACTTCTGTGCCTGAGCCCCATGTGGTGGGTGGCCGTTTCAGAACTTGACTCTGCGGAGGGTAAGGGCTAGGTTGAGGTTAGGTGCGAGAACAGAGTCAGCGCCCCGGTGTTGGTGGAGCAGAGAAGGGCCTGCCAAGCGAATGTGGGGACCGGCATCAACCTTGAGTCCTGGCTACTTCTGTGCCTGAGCCCCAGGAGGTGAGTGGCCGGTGCGGAGCTTGGCTCTGATGAGGGCAAGGGATAGCTGGATGTTAGGCGGGAAAAGAACCACAGAGCCCCGGTGTTGGGGGGGACTGAGAAGGGCCTGTCAATGGATGGGGAGGGCCAGCATTGTCTTTGAGTCCTGGCTACTTCTGTGCCTGAGCCCCATGTGGTGGGTGGCCGCTTTGGAGCTAGGCTCTGATGAGGGTAAGGGCTCGGTTGACTTTAGGAGGGAGAAGGAACACAGAGCCCCATGTTGGTGGGGCTGAGGAGGGGCTGCCAAGGCAAGGTGAGGGCCAGCATCGACCTTGAGTCCTGGCTACTCTGTCCCTGAGCCCCAGGAGATGGGTCGGCGTTTAGGAGCTTAGCGCTGAGGAGGGGAAGGGATAGGTTGACGTTGGGAGGCGTAACAAACAGAGAGCCCTGGTGTTTGTGGCGCTGAGAAAGGGCTGCTAAGTGAGCGTGAGTGCCAGCATCAACCTTGACTGCTGTCTACTTCTGTGCCTGAGCCCATGAGGTGAGTGGCCGCTTCAGAGCTTTGCTCTGAGGAAGGGAAGGGCTAGGTTGACATTAGGTGCGAGAACAGACAGAGAGCCCCAGTGTTGGTGGGGCTGGTAAACGAATCTGAGGGCCAGCATCAACCTTGAGTCCTGGCTGTACTCTCTTGGAGCCCCATGTGGTGGGTGGCCGCTTCGGAGCTTGGCTCTGAAGAGAGTAAGGGCTACGTTGACGTTAGTTGCGAGATGATACACAGAGCCCTGATGTTGGTGGGGCTTAGAAAGGGCTGCCAAGTGAGCGTGAGTGCCAGCATCAATCTTGAGTCCTGGTAGTTCTGTGCCTGAGCCCCAGGAGGTGAGTGGCCGCTGCGGAGCTTGACTCTGATGAGGGCAAGGGATAGTTTGAGGTAAGGCGCGAGAACAAGCCACAGAGCCCCCGTGTTGGTGGGGCTGCCATGCGAGAGTGAGTGCCAGCATCAACCATGAGTCCTGGCTACTTCTGTGCCTGAGCCCCATGTGGTGGGTGGCCGTTTCAGAACTTGACTCTGCGGAGGGTAAGGGCTAGGTTGAGGTTAGGTGCGAGAACAGAGTCAGCGCCCCGCTGTTGGTGGAGCAGAGAAGGGCCTGCCAAGCGAATGTGGGGACCGGCATCAACCTTGAGTCCTGGCTACTTCTGTGCCTGAGCCCCAGGAGGTGAGTGGCCGGTGCGGAGCTTGGCTCTGATGAGGGCAAGGGATAGCTGGATGTTAGGCGGGAAAAGAACCACAGAGCCCCGGTGTTGGGGGGGACTGAGAAGGGCCTGTCAATGGATGGGGAGGGCCAGCATTGTCTTTGAGTCCTGGCTACTTCTGTGCCTGAGCCCCATGTGGTGGGTGGCCGCTTTGGAGCTAGGCTCTGATGAGGGTAAGGGCTCGGTTGACTTTAGGAGGGAGAAGGAACACAGAGCCCCATGTTGGTGGGGCTGAGGAGGGGCTGCCAAGGCAAGGTGAGGGCCAGCATCGACCTTGAGTCCTGGCTACTCTGTCCCTGAGCCCCAGGAGATGGGTCGGCGTTTAGGAGCTTAGCGCTGAGGAGGGGAAGCGATAGGTTGACGTTGGGAGGCGTAACAAACAGAGAGCCCTGGTGTTGGTGGCGCTGAGAGTTGGTGGCTGCTAAGTGAGCGTGAGTGCCAGCATCAACCTTGACTGCTGTCTACTTCTGTGCCTGAGCCCATGAGGTGAGTGGCCGCTTCAGAGCTTTGCTCTGAGGAAGGGAAGGGCTAGGTTGACATTAGGTGCGAGAACAGACAGAGAGCCCCAGTGTTGGTGGGGCTGGTAAACGAATCTGAGGGCCAGCATCAACCTTGAGTCCTGGCTATACTCTCTTGGAGCCCCATGTGGTGGGTGGCCGCTTCGGAGCTTGGCTCTGAAGAGAGTAAGGGCTACGTTGACGTTAGTTGCGAGATGATACACAGAGCCCTGATGTTGGTGGGGCTTAGAAAGGGCTGCCAAGTGAGCGTGAGTGCCAGCATCAATCTTGAGTCCTGGTAGTTCTGTGCCTGAGCCCCAGGAGGTGAGTGGCCGCTGCGGAGCTTGACTCTGATGAGGGCAAGGGATAGTTTGAGGTAAGGCGCGAGAACAAGCCACAGAGCCCCCGTGTTGGTGGGGCTGCCATGCGAGAGTGAGTGCCAGCATCAACCATGAGTCCTGGCTACTTCTGTGCCTGAGCCCCATGTGGTGGGTGGCCGTTTCAGAACTTGACTCTGCGGAGGGTAAGGGCTAGGTTGAGGTTAGGTGCGAGAACAGAGTCAGCGCCCCGCTGTTGGTGGAGCAGAGAAGGGCCTGCCAAGCGAATGTGGGGACCGGCATCAACCTTGAGTCCTGGCTACTTCTGTGCCTGAGCCCCAGGAGGTGAGTGGCCGGTGCGGAGCTTGGCTCTGATGAGGGCAAGGGATAGCTGGATGTTAGGCGGGAAAAGAACCACAGAGCCCCGGTGTTGGGGGGGACTGAGAAGGGCCTGTCAATGGATGGGGAGGGCCAGCATTGTCTTTGAGTCCTGGCTACTTCTGTGCCTGAGCCCCATGTGGTGGGTGGCCGCTTTGGAGCTAGGCTCTGATGAGGGTAAGGGCTCGGTTGACTTTAGGAGGGAGAAGGAACACAGAGCCCCATGTTGGTGGGGCTGAGGAGGGGCTGCCAAGGCAAGGTGAGGGCCAGCATCGACCTTGAGTCCTGGCTACTCTGTCCCTGAGCCCCAGGAGATGGGTCGGCGTTTAGGAGCTTAGCGCTGAGGAGGGGAAGCGATAGGTTGACGTTGGGAGGCGTAACAAACAGAGAGCCCTGGTGTTGGTGGCGCTGAGAGTTGGTGGCTGCTAAGTGAGCGTGAGTGCCAGCATCAACCTTGACTGCTGTCTACTTCTGTGCCTGAGCCCATGAGGTGAGTGGCCGCTTCAGAGCTTTGCTCTGAGGAAGGGAAGGGCTAGGTTGACATTAGGTGCGAGAACAGACAGAGAGCCCCAGTGTTGGTGGGGCTGGTAAACGAATCTGAGGGCCAGCATCAACCTTGAGTCCTGGCTATACTCTCTTGGAGCCCCATGTGGTGGGTGGCCGCTTCGGAGCTTGGCTCTGAAGAGAGTAAGGGCTACGTTGACGTTAGTTGCGAGATGATACACAGAGCCCTGATGTTGGTGGGGCTTAGAAAGGGCTGCCAAGTGAGCGTGAGTGCCAGCATCAATCTTGAGTCCTGGTAGTTCTGTGCCTGAGCCCCAGGAGGTGAGTGGCCGCTGCGGAGCTTGACTCTGATGAGGGCAAGGGATAGTTTGAGGTAAGGCGCGAGAACAAGCCACAGAGCCCCCGTGTTGGTGGGGCTGCCATGCGAGAGTGAGTGCCAGCATCAACCATGACTCCTGGCTACTTCTGTGCCTGAGCCCCATGTGGTGGGTGGCCGTTTCAGAACTTGACTCTGCGGAGGGTAAGGGCTAGGTTGAGGTTAGGTGCGAGAACAGAGTCAGCGCCCCGGTGTTGGTGGAGGAGAGAAGGGCCTGCCAAGCGAATGTGAGGACCGGCATCAACCTTGAGTCCTGGCTACTTCTGTGCCTGAGCCCCAGGAGGTGAGTGGCCGGTGCGGAGCTTGGCTCTGATGAGGGCAAGGGATAGCTGGATGTTAGGCGGGAAAAGAACCACAGAGCCCCGGTGTTGGGGGAGACTGAGAAGGGCCTGTCAATGGATGGGGAGGGCCAGCATTGGCTTTGAGTCCTGGCTACTTCTGTGCCTGAGCCCCATGTGGTGGGTGGCCGCTTTGGAGCTAGGCTCTGATGAGGGTAAGGGCTCGGTTGACTTTAGGAGGGAGAATTAACACAGAGCCCCATGTTGGTGGGGCTGAGGAGGGGCTGCCAAGGGAAGGTGAGGGCCAGCATCAACCTTGAGTCCTGGCTACTCTGTCCCTGAGCCCCAGGAGATGGGTTGGCGCTTGGGAGCTTCGCTCGGATGACGGTGAGGGATACGTTGACTTTAAAAGGGATAATAAACACAGAGCCCCGGTGTTGGTGGGGCTGAGGAGGGGCTGCCAGGGGAGGTGAGGGCAAGTAGAAGCCTTCAGTTCTGGCTACTTCTGTGCCTGATCCCCATGTGGTGCATGGCCGCTTTGAAGCTGGGCTCTGTGAGGGTGAGGGATAGGTTGAGGTCAGGAGAGATAACAAAAGCAGCGCCCAGGTGTTGGGGGGCTGAGGAGAACCTGCCAAGCGAGCGTGAGTGCCAGCATCGACCTTGAGTCCTGGCTACTCTGTCCCTCAGCCCCATGAGGTGGGTCGGTGCTTTGGAGCTTAGGCTCTGATAAGGGCAAGGGATAGCTTGAGTTTAGGCGCGAGAAGAAGACACAGAGCCCCCGTGTTGGTGGGGCTGCCACGCGAGAGTGAGTGCCAGCATCACCCTTGAGCCCTGGCTACTTCCGTGCCTGAGCCCCATGAGGTGGGTGGCTGCTTTGGAGCTGGGTCTGATGAGGGTAAGGGCTCGGTTGACTTTAGGAGGGAGAACAAACACAGTGCCCCAGTGTTGATGGGGCTGAGGAGGGGCTGTCAAGGCAAGGTGAGGGCCAGCATCGACCTTGAGTCCTGGCTACTCTGTCCCTGAGCCCCAGGAGATGGGTCGGCGTTTAGGAGCTTAGCGCTGAGGAGGGGAAGGGATAGGTTGACGTTGGGAGGCGTAACAAACAGAGAGCCCTGGTGTTGGTGGCGCTGAGAAAGGGCTGCTAAGTGAGCGTGAGTGCCAGCATCAACCTTGACTGCTGGCTACTTCTGTGCCTGAGCCCATGAGGTGAGTGGCCGCTTCAGAGCTTTGCTCTGAGGAAGGGAAGGGCTAGGTTGACATTAGGTGCGAGAACAGACAGAGAGCCCCAGTGTTGGTGGGGCTGGTAAACGAATCTGAGGGCCAGCATCAACCTTGAGTCCTGGCTATACTCTCTTGGAGCCCCATGTGGTGGTGGCCGCTTCGGAGCTTGGCTCTGAAGAGGGTAAGGGCTACGTTGACGTTAGTTGCGAGATGATACACAGAGCCCTGATGTTGGTGGGGCTTAGAAAGGGCTGCCAAGTGAGCGTGAGTGCCAGCATCAATCTCGAGTCCTGGTGGTTCTGTGCCTGAGCCCCAGGAGGTGAGTGGCCGCTGCGGAGCTTGACTCTGATGAGGGCAAGGGATAGTTTGAGGTAAGGCGCGAGAACAAGCCACAGAGCCCCCGTGTTGGTGGGGCTGCCATGCGAGAGTGAGTGCCAGCATCAACCATGAGTCCTGGCTACTTCTGTGCCTGAGCCCCATGTGGTGGGTGGCCGCTTTGGAGCTAGGCTCTGATGAGGGTAAGGGCTCGGTTGACTTTAGGAGGGAGAAGGAACACAGAGCCCCATGTTGGTGGGGCTGAGGAGGGGCTGCCAAGGGAAGGTGAGGGCCAGCATCAACCTTGAGTCCTGGCTACTCTGTCCCTGAGCCCCAGGAGATGGGTCAGCCTTTAGGAGCTTAGCGCTGAGGAGGGGAAGCGATAGGTTGACGTTGGGAGGCAGAATAAACACAGAGCCCCGGTGTTGGTGGGTCTGAGGAGGGGCTGCCAGGGGAGGTGAGGGCAAGTAGAAGCCTTCAGTTCTGGCTACTTCTGTGCCTGATCCCCATTTGGTGCATGGCCGCTTTGAAGCTGGGCTCTGATGAGGGTGAGGGATAGGTTGAGGTCAGGAGAGATAATAAAAGCAGCGCCCTGGTGTTGGGGGGCTGAGGAGAACCTGCCAAGCGAGCGTGAGTGCCAGCATCGACCTTGAGTCCTGGCTACTCTGTCCCTCAGCCCCATGAGGTGGGTCGGCGCTTTGGAGCTTAGGCTCTGATAAGGGCAAGGGATAGCTTGAGTTTAGGCGCGAGAAGAAGACACAGAGCCCCCGTGTTGGTGGGTCTGCCACGCGAGACTGAGTGCCAGCATCACCCTTGAGCCCTGGCTACTTCCGTGCCTGAGCCCCAGGAGGTGGGTGGCTGCTTTGGAGCTGGGTCTGATGATGGTAAGGGCTCGGTTGACTTTAGGAGGGAGAACAAACACAGTGCCCCAGTGTTGATGGGGCTGAGGAGGGGCTGCCAAGGGAAGGTGAGGGCAAGTAGAAGCCTTCAGTTCTGGCAACTTCTGTGCCTGAGCCCCACGTGGTGGATGGCCGCTTCGGAGCTGGGTATCCATGTTGAGGGTAAGGGCTAGGTTGAAGTTAAGTGCGAGAACAGACACAGAGCCCCGGTGTTGGTGGGGCTGAGGAGGGGCTGCCAAGGCAAGGTGAGGGCCAGCATCGACCTTGAGTCCTGGCTACTCTGTCCCTGAGCCCCAGGAGATGGGTCGGCGTTTAGGAGCTTAGCGCTGAGGAGGGGAAGGGATAGGTTGACGTTGGGAGGCGTAACAAACAGAGAGCCCTGGTGTTGGTGGCGCTGAGAAAGGGCTGCTAAGTGAGCGTGAGTGCCAGCATCAACCTTGACTGCTGGCTACTTCTGTGCCTGAGCCCATAAGGTGAGTGGCCGCTTCAGAGCTTTGCTCTGAGGAAGGGAAGGGCTAGGTTGACATTAGGTGCGAGAACAGACAGAGAGCCCCAGTGTTGGTGGGGCTGGTAAACGAATCTGAGTGCCAGCATCAACCTTGAGTCCTGGCTATACTCTCTTGGAGCCCCATGTGGTGGGTGGCCGCTTCGGAGCTTGGCTCTGAAGAGAGTAAGGGCTACGTTGACGTTAGTTGCGAGATGATACACAGAGCCCTGATGTTGGTGGGGCTTAGAAAGGGCTGCCAAGTGAGCGTGAGTGCCAGCATCAATCTTGAGTCCTGGTAGTTCTGTGCCTGAGCCCCAGGAGGTGAGTGGCCGCTGCGGAGCTTGACTCTGATGAGGGCAAGGGATAGTTTGAGGTAAGGCGCGAGAACAAGCCACAGAGCCCCCGTGTTGGTGGGGCTGCCATGCGAGAGTGAGTGCCAGCATCAACCATGAGTCCTGGCTACTTCTGTGCCTGAGCCCCATGTGGTGGGTGGCCGTTTCAGAACTTGACTCTGCGGAGGGTAAGGGCTAGGTTGAGGTTAGGTGCGAGAACAGTCAGCGCCCCGGTGTTGGTGGAGCAGAGAAGGGCCTGCCAAGCGAATGTGAGGACTGGCATCAACCTTGAGTCCTGGCTACTTCTGTGCCTGAGCCCCAGGAGGTGAGTGGCCGGTGCGGAGCTTGGCTCTGATGAGGGCAAGGGATAGCTGGATGTTAGGCGGGAAAAGAACCACAGAGCCCCGGTGTTGGGGGGGACTGAGAAGGGCCTGTCAATGGATGGGGAGGGCCAGCATTGTCTTTGAGTCCTGGCTACTTCTGTGCCTGAGCCCCATGTGGTGGGTGGCCGCTTTGGAGCTAGGCTCTGATGAGGGTAAGGGCTCGGTTGACTTTAGGAGGGAGAAGGAACACAGAGCCCCATGTTGGTGGGGCTGAGGAGGGGCTGCCAAGGCAAGGTGAGGGCCAGCATCGACCTTGAGTCCTGGCTACTCTGTCCCTGAGCCCCAGGAGATGGGTCGGCGTTTAGGAGCTTAGCGCTGAGGAGGGGAAGCGATAGGTTGACGTTGGGAGGCGTAACAAACAGAGAGCCCTGGTGTTGGTGGCGCTGAGAGTTGGTGGCTGCTAAGTGAGCGTGAGTGCCAGCATCAACCTTGACTGCTGTCTACTTCTGTGCCTGAGCCCATGAGGTGAGTGGCCGCTTCAGAGCTTTGCTCTGAGGAAGGGAAGGGCTAGGTTGACATTAGGTGCGAGAACAGACAGAGAGCCCCAGTGTTGGTGGGGCTGGTAAACGAATCTGAGGGCCAGCATCAACCTTGAGTCCTGGCTATACTCTCTTGGAGCCCCATGTGGTGGGTGGCCGCTTCGGAGCTTGGCTCTGAAGAGAGTAAGGGCTACGTTGACGTTAGTTGCGAGATGATACACAGAGCCCTGATGTTGGTGGGGCTTAGAAAGGGCTGCCAAGTGAGCGTGAGTGCCAGCATCAATCTTGAGTCCTGGTAGTTCTGTGCCTGAGCCCCAGGAGGTGAGTGGCCGCTGCGGAGCTTGACTCTGATGAGGGCAAGGGATAGTTTGAGGTAAGGCGCGAGAACAAGCCACAGAGCCCCCGTGTTGGTGGGGCTGCCATGCGAGAGTGAGTGCCAGCATCAACCATGACTCCTGGCTACTTCTGTGCCTGAGCCCCATGTGGTGGGTGGCCGTTTCAGAACTTGACTCTGCGGAGGGTAAGGGCTAGGTTGAGGTTAGGTGCGAGAACAGAGTCAGCGCCCCGCTGTTGGTGGAGCAGAGAAGGGCCTGCCAAGCGAATGTGGGGACCGGCATCAACCTTGAGTCCTGGCTACTTCTGTGCCTGAGCCCCAGGAGGTGAGTGGCCGGTGCGGAGCTTGGCTCTGATGAGGGCAAGGGATAGCTGGATGTTAGGCGGGAAAAGAACCACAGAGCCCCGGTGTTGGGGGGGACTGAGAAGGGCCTGTCAATGGATGGGGAGGGCCAGCATTGTCTTTGAGTCCTGGCTACTTCTGTGCCTGAGCCCCATGTGGTGGGTGGCCGCTTTGGAGCTAGGCTCTGATGAGGGTAAGGGCTCGGTTGACTTTAGGAGGGAGAAGGAACACAGAGCCCCATGTTGGTGGGGCTGAGGAGGGGCTGCCAAGGCAAGGTGAGGGCCAGCATCGACCTTGAGTCCTGGCTACTCTGTCCCTGAGCCCCAGGAGATGGGTCGGCGTTTAGGAGCTTAGCGCTGAGGAGGGGAAGCGATAGGTTGACGTTGGGAGGCGTAACAAACAGAGAGCCCTGGTGTTGGTGGCGCTGAGAGTTGGTGGCTGCTAAGTGAGCGTGAGTGCCAGCATCAACCTTGACTGCTGTCTACTTCTGTGCCTGAGCCCATGAGGTGAGTGGCCGCTTCAGAGCTTTGCTCTGAGGAAGGGAAGGGCTAGGTTGACATTAGGTGCGAGAACAGACAGAGAGCCCCAGTGTTGGTGGGGCTGGTAAACGAATCTGAGGGCCAGCATCAACCTTGAGTCCTGGCTATACTCTCTTGGAGCCCCATGTGGTGGGTGGCCGCTTCGGAGCTTGGCTCTGAAGAGAGTAAGGGCTACGTTGACGTTAGTTGCGAGATGATACACAGAGCCCTGATGTTGGTGGGGCTTAGAAAGGGCTGCCAAGTGAGCGTGAGTGCCAGCATCAATCTTGAGTCCTGGTAGTTCTGTGCCTGAGCCCCAGGAGGTGAGTGGCCGCTGCGGAGCTTGACTCTGATGAGGGCAAGGGATAGTTTGAGGTAAGGCGCGAGAACAAGCCACAGAGCCCCCGTGTTGGTGGGGCTGCCATGCGAGAGTGAGTGCCAGCATCAACCATGACTCCTGGCTACTTCTGTGCCTGAGCCCCATGTGGTGGGTGGCCGTTTCAGAACTTGACTCTGCGGAGGGTAAGGGCTAGGTTGAGGTTAGGTGCGAGAACAGAGTCAGCGCCCCGCTGTTGGTGGAGCAGAGAAGGGCCTGCCAAGCGAATGTGGGGACCGGCATCAACCTTGAGTCCTGGCTACTTCTGTGCCTGAGCCCCAGGAGGTGAGTGGCCGGTGCGGAGCTTGGCTCTGATGAGGGCAAGGGATAGCTGGATGTTAGGCGGGAAAAGAACCACAGAGCCCCGGTGTTGGGGGGGACTGAGAAGGGCCTGTCAATGGATGGGGAGGGCCAGCATTGTCTTTGAGTCCTGGCTACTTCTGTGCCTGAGCCCCATGTGGTGGGTGGCCGCTTTGGAGCTAGGCTCTGATGAGGGTAAGGGCTCGGTTGACTTTAGGAGGGAGAAGGAACACAGAGCCCCATGTTGGTGGGGCTGAGGAGGGGCTGCCAAGGCAAGGTGAGGGCCAGCATCGACCTTGAGTCCTGGCTACTCTGTCCCTGAGCCCCAGGAGATGGGTCGGCGTTTAGGAGCTTAGCGCTGAGGAGGGGAAGCGATAGGTTGACGTTGGGAGGCGTAACAAACAGAGAGCCCTGGTGTTGGTGGCGCTGAGAGTTGGTGGCTGCTAAGTGAGCGTGAGTGCCAGCATCAACCTTGACTGCTGTCTACTTCTGTGCCTGAGCCCATGAGGTGAGTGGCCGCTTCAGAGCTTTGCTCTGAGGAAGGGAAGGGCTAGGTTGACATTAGGTGCGAGAACAGACAGAGAGCCCCAGTGTTGGTGGGGCTGGTAAACGAATCTGAGGGCCAGCATCAACCTTGAGTCCTGGCTATACTCTCTTGGAGCCCCATGTGGTGGGTGGCCGCTTCGGAGCTTGGCTCTGAAGAGAGTAAGGGCTACGTTGACGTTAGTTGCGAGATGATACACAGAGCCCTGATGTTGGTGGGGCTTAGAAAGGGCTGCCAAGTGAGCGTGAGTGCCAGCATCAATCTTGAGTCCTGGTAGTTCTGTGCCTGAGCCCCAGGAGGTGAGTGGCCGCTGCGGAGCTTGACTCTGATGAGGGCAAGGGATAGTTTGAGGTAAGGCGCGAGAACAAGCCACAGAGCCCCCGTGTTGGTGGGGCTGCCATGCGAGAGTGAGTGCCAGCATCAACCATGACTCCTGGCTACTTCTGTGCCTGAGCCCCATGTGGTGGGTGGCCGTTTCAGAACTTGACTCTGCGGAGGGTAAGGGCTAGGTTGAGGTTAGGTGCGAGAACAGAGTCAGCGCCCCGGTGTTGGTGGAGGAGAGAAGGGCCTGCCAAGCGAATGTGAGGACCGGCATCAACCTTGAGTCCTGGCTACTTCTGTGCCTGAGCCCCAGGAGGTGAGTGGCCGGTGCGGAGCTTGGCTCTGATGAGGGCAAGGGATAGCTGGATGTTAGGCGGGAAAAGAACCACAGAGCCCCGGTGTTGGGGGAGACTGAGAAGGGCCTGTCAATGGATGGGGAGGGCCAGCATTGGCTTTGAGTCCTGGCTACTTCTGTGCCTGAGCCCCATGTGGTGGGTGGCCGCTTTGGAGCTAGGCTCTGATGAGGGTAAGGGCTCGGTTGACTTTAGGAGGGAGAATTAACACAGAGCCCCATGTTGGTGGGGCTGAGGAGGGGCTGCCAAGGGAAGGTGAGGGCCAGCATCAACCTTGAGTCCTGGCTACTCTGTCCCTGAGCCCCAGGAGATGGGTTGGCGCTTGGGAGCTTCGCTCGGATGACGGTGAGGGATACGTTGACTTTAAAAGGGATAATAAACACAGAGCCCCGGTGTTGGTGGGGCTGAGGAGGGGCTGCCAGGGGAGGTGAGGGCAAGTAGAAGCCTTCAGTTCTGGCTACTTCTGTGCCTGATCCCCATGTGGTGCATGGCCGCTTTGAAGCTGGGCTCTGTGAGGGTGAGGGATAGGTTGAGGTCAGGAGAGATAACAAAAGCAGCGCCCAGGTGTTGGGGGGCTGAGGAGAACCTGCCAAGCGAGCGTGAGTGCCAGCATCGACCTTGAGTCCTGGCTACTCTGTCCCTCAGCCCCATGAGGTGGGTCGGTGCTTTGGAGCTTAGGCTCTGATAAGGGCAAGGGATAGCTTGAGTTTAGGCGCGAGAAGAAGACACAGAGCCGCCGTGTTGGTGGGGCTGCCACGCGAGAGTGAGTGCCAGCATCACCCTTGAGCCCTGGCTACTTCCGTGCCTGAGCCCCATGAGGTGGGTGGCTGCTTTGGAGCTGGGTCTGATGAGGGTAAGGGCTCGGTTGACTTTAGGAGGGAGAACAAACACAGTGCCCCAGTGTTGATGGGGCTGAGGAGGGGCTGTCAAGGCAAGGTGAGGGCCAGCATCGACCTTGAGTCCTGGCTACTCTGTCCCTGAGCCCCAGGAGATGGGTCGGCGTTTAGGAGCTTAGCGCTGAGGAGGGGAAGGGATAGGTTGACGTTGGGAGGCGTAACAAACAGAGAGCCCTGGTGTTGGTGGCGCTGAGAAAGGGCTGCTAAGTGAGCGTGAGTGCCAGCATCAACCTTGACTGCTGGCTACTTCTGTGCCTGAGCCCATGAGGTGAGTGGCCGCTTCAGAGCTTTGCTCTGAGGAAGGGAAGGGCTAGGTTGACATTAGGTGCGAGAACAGACAGAGAGCCCCAGTGTTGGTGGGGCTGGTAAACGAATCTGAGGGCCAGCATCAACCTTGAGTCCTGGCTATACTCTCTTGGAGCCCCATGTGGTGGTGGCCGCTTCGGAGCTTGGCTCTGAAGAGGGTAAGGGCTACGTTGACGTTAGTTGCGAGATGATACACAGAGCCCTGATGTTGGTGGGGCTTAGAAAGGGCTGCCAAGTGAGCGTGAGTGCCAGCATCAATCTCGAGTCCTGGTGGTTCTGTGCCTGAGCCCCAGGAGGTGAGTGGCCGCTGCGGAGCTTGACTCTGATGAGGGCAAGGGATAGTTTGAGGTAAGGCGCGAGAACAAGCCACAGAGCCCCCGTGTTGGTGGGGCTGCCATGCGAGAGTGAGTGCCAGCATCAACCATGAGTCCTGGCTACTTCTGTGCCTGAGCCCCATGTGGTGGGTGGCCGCTTTGGAGCTAGGCTCTGATGAGGGTAAGGGCTCGGTTGACTTTAGGAGGGAGAAGGAACACAGAGCCCCATGTTGGTGGGGCTGAGGAGGGGCTGCCAAGGGAAGGTGAGGGCCAGCATCAACCTTGAGTCCTGGCTACTCTGTCCCTGAGCCCCAGGAGATGGGTCAGCCTTTAGGAGCTTAGCGCTGAGGAGGGGAAGCGATAGGTTGACGTTGGGAGGCAGAATAAACACAGAGCCCCGGTGTTGGTGGGTCTGAGGAGGGGCTGCCAGGGGAGGTGAGGGCAAGTAGAAGCCTTCAGTTCTGGCTACTTCTGTGCCTGATCCCCATTTGGTGCATGGCCGCTTTGAAGCTGGGCTCTGATGAGGGTGAGGGATAGGTTGAGGTCAGGAGAGATAATAAAAGCAGCGCCCTGGTGTTGGGGGGCTGAGGAGAACCTGCCAAGCGAGCGTGAGTGCCAGCATCGACCTTGAGTCCTGGCTACTCTGTCCCTCAGCCCCATGAGGTGGGTCGGCGCTTTGGAGCTTAGGCTCTGATAAGGGCAAGGGATAGCTTGAGTTTAGGCGCGAGAAGAAGACACAGAGCCCCCGTGTTGGTGGGTCTGCCACGCGAGACTGAGTGCCAGCATCACCCTTGAGCCCTGGCTACTTCCGTGCCTGAGCCCCAGGAGGTGGGTGGCTGCTTTGGAGCTGGGTCTGATGATGGTAAGGGCTCGGTTGACTTTAGGAGGGAGAACAAACACAGTGCCCCAGTGTTGATGGGGCTGAGGAGGGGCTGCCAAGGGAAGGTGAGGGCAAGTAGAAGCCTTCAGTTCTGGCAACTTCTGTGCCTGAGCCCCACGTGGTGGATGGCCGCTTCGGAGCTGGGTATCCATGTTGAGGGTAAGGGCTAGGTTGAAGTTAAGTGCGAGAACAGACACAGAGCCCCGGTGTTGGTGGGGCTGAGGAGGGGCTGCCAAGGCAAGGTGAGGGCCAGCATCGACCTTGAGTCCTGGCTACTCTGTCCCTGAGCCCCAGGAGATGGGTCGGCGTTTAGGAGCTTAGCGCTGAGGAGGGGAAGGGATAGGTTGACGTTGGGAGGCGTAACAAACAGAGAGCCCTGGTGTTGGTGGCGCTGAGAAAGGGCTGCTAAGTGAGCGTGAGTGCCAGCATCAACCTTGACTGCTGGCTACTTCTGTGCCTGAGCCCATAAGGTGAGTGGCCGCTTCAGAGCTTTGCTCTGAGGAAGGGAAGGGCTAGGTTGACATTAGGTGCGAGAACAGACAGAGAGCCCCAGTGTTGGTGGGGCTGGTAAACGAATCTGAGTGCCAGCATCAACCTTGAGTCCTGGCTATACTCTCTTGGAGCCCCATGTGGTGGGTGGCCGCTTCGGAGCTTGGCTCTGAAGAGAGTAAGGGCTACGTTGACGTTAGTTGCGAGATGATACACAGAGCCCTGATGTTGGTGGGGCTTAGAAAGGGCTGCCAAGTGAGCGTGAGTGCCAGCATCAATCTTGAGTCCTGGTAGTTCTGTGCCTGAGCCCCAGGAGGTGAGTGGCCGCTGCGGAGCTTGACTCTGATGAGGGCAAGGGATAGTTTGAGGTAAGGCGCGAGAACAAGCCACAGAGCCCCCGTGTTGGTGGGGCTGCCATGCGAGAGTGAGTGCCAGCATCAACCATGAGTCCTGGCTACTTCTGTGCCTGAGCCCCATGTGGTGGGTGGCCGTTTCAGAACTTGACTCTGCGGAGGGTAAGGGCTAGGTTGAGGTTAGGTGCGAGAACAGTCAGCGCCCCGGTGTTGGTGGAGCAGAGAAGGGCCTGCCAAGCGAATGTGAGGACTGGCATCAACCTTGAGTCCTGGCTACTTCTGTGCCTGAGCCCCAGGAGGTGAGTGGCCGGTGCGGAGCTTGGCTCTGATGAGGGCAAGGGATAGCTGGATGTTAGGCGGGAAAAGAACCACAGAGCCCCGGTGTTGGGGGGGACTGAGAAGGGCCTGTCAATGGATGGGGAGGGCCAGCATTGGCTTTGAGTCCTGGCTACTTCTGTGCCTGAGCCCCATGTGGTGGGTGGCCGCTTTGGAGCTAGGCTCTGATGAGGGTAAGGGCTCGGTTGACTTTAGGAGGGAGAAGGAACACAGAGCCCCATGTTGGTGGGGCTGAGGAGGGGCTGCCAAGCGAGCGTGAGTGCCAGCATCGACCTTGAGTCCTGGCTACTCTGTCCCTGAGACCCATGAGGTGGGTCGGCGCTTTGGAGCTTAGGCTCTGATAAGGGCAAGGGATAGCTTGAGTTTAGGCGCGAGAAGAAGACACAGAGCCCCCGTGTTGGTGGGTCTGCCACGCGAGACTGAGTGCCAGCATCACCCTTGAGCCCTGGCTACTTCCGTGCCTGAGCCCCAGGAGGTGGGTGGCCGCTTTGGAGCTTGGCTCTGATGAGGGCAAGGGATAGCTGGATGTTAGGCGGGAAAAGAGCCACAGAGCCCCGGTGTTGGGGGGGACTGAGAAGGGCCTGTCAATGGATGGGAAGGGCCAGCATTGGCTTTGAGTCCTGGCTACTTCTGTGCCTGAGCCCCATGTGGTGGGTGGCCGCTTTGGAGCTAGGCTCTGATGAGGGTAAGGGCTCGGTTGACTTTAGGAGGGAGAAGGAACACAGAGCCCCATGTTGGTGGGGCTGAGGAGGGGCTGCCAAGGGAAGGTGAGGGCCAGCATCAACCTTGAGTCCTGGCTACTCTGTCCCTGAGCCCCAGGAGATGGGTTGGCGCTTGGGAGCTTCGCTCGGATGATGGTGAGGGATACGTTGACTTTAGGAGGGATAATAAACACAGAGCCCCGGTGTTCGTGGGGATGAGTAGAGGCAGCCAAGGCAAGGTTAGTGCCAGCATCCACCTTGACTGCTGGCTACTTCTGTGCCTGAGCCGCAGGAGGTGAGTGGCCGCTGCGGAGCTTAGCATGATGAGGGTAAGAGCTAGGTTGAGGTTCTGCGTTAGATAACGCCACCGACCACATGGCGCGCCAACAGAGGTAGCCCTCTTCGCGGCCCCGACAACAGCGGCCCCCTCCCTTAGTTCTCCCAGCTACATGTCGGCCTATGCCTTATTGTCACCAGAGCCCATTTCTAAAACGGCTTCCCACCAGATGGCGCTCCAACACAGAAGGAACCAGCATTGAAAGCTGTTTCCTGCTCTTGCGTTTCATGGGGGCTGTTCTCTCGCTCTACCGCCCATCCCTCAACCTTGCCACAGCCCAACTGCAAAACAGTCAATCGCCCCTTCGGGCTCCCATACACAAATAGGCAGGACAGAAACATGTTGGCTGCTCTCATCTTCCCTTGAGAGACCCTTCTCAGACGTCCAGGACCCAGCCACCTCCAGCACCCCAAATGCACCATATCCACCACACTTAGCATCTCTTGCTGCACGTTGGTGGTGCTTGGTGCTGGGCATGTTCTGTTGTTGAATGGTGGGGGTGCTGGGTGGTGGGCACTGCGGGGGCTGGCTTGCTGTCATGTCCTGGTGCTGGGTGGTGGGGTGCTGGGTGCGAGGCCTTGAGCATAGTGGGTTCTGGACATCTATGGGTGCCAGGCATCTTAGGCTGCTGGGCATTTCCAAGTGATGAGTCCTAGGCACTGGGACTGCTGGGTGCTTGGGGTGCTGGGTGCTAGCTGGTGTAGGTGCTGAGGGCTAGGCCCTGGGAGTGCTGGTTGCTGGGCCCTGGGAGTGGTGGGTAATATGCATGAAGAGAGGGCAGGGTATGTCTTGCTGCTGGGCACTGCGGCTGCTGGGTGGTAGTGATGTCCAGGTGGTGTGTGTTGGCAGTGGGTGTGCTGGGCTGCGTGATAGTCCGGGAGGTATTGGGCCGTGGGGGTGCTGAGCAGTGGGGTTTCTTGGTGCTGTGTGGAGGGTATGATGGGTGCACTGCACTGGCGTTCTGAATGCTGAGCACTGCAGGTGCTCTGTGCTGGGCATGTCCAGGTGCTATGTGCTGATCACTGCAGATGTTGGGGGCTGCTTTGCTGGGATCTGGTGTGTTGGGCACTGGGCATGTTTGGGTGCTGGGCATGGCTGGGTGCTGGATACTAGGCACTGGCGATATGGGGTGGTGGGGGTGCTACGTGCTGGGCATGTCCGGTTTGTGGTGGGTGTTGGGCAGTGGGAGTACTGGGGGTGCTGGGCCCTGGCATTGCTGGGTACTAGGCATAACTGAGTGCAGAGTATGTCTTGGTGGTGGATGCTGATGTGCTGGAGGTACTGGGTGCTGGGTGTTGGGCATATGTGGTGCTGGGTGGTTGTGCTGGGGATGCTGGATGCTGTGCTCTGGGAGTGCTGAATTCCTGGCGTCTGTGTGCTGGGCATGTGGGGGTGCTGTGTTTGGGCCCTGGGCATGACCGGGTGCAGGGTGCTGGGCACTGGGGGTGGTGGCTACTGGGAGCAAGAGGTGCTGGCTGTGAGCATTTCCAGTTGCTGGTCATGACCGGCTGCTGGGAGTGTCCAGGTGCTGGGCATGTCCGGATGCTGTGTGCTCGGCACTTGGGGTTCTGGGTGGTGGGCAGTGAGGGTACTGGGCGCTGGGATGCTGGGATGCTGGGTGCTGGGCACTGGGGCTGCTGGGTGGTGGGCATGTCCAGGTGCTGTGTGTTGGCGGTGGGTATGCTGGGTTGTGCGCATGTCCGGGAATTAGTGCTGGGCCATGGGGGCGCTGGGTACTGGGCAGTGGGATTTCTTGGTGCTGGGTGGAGGGTATGACGGGTGCATGGCGTGGTTTAACCCCAGCCAGCAAATAAACCCCAAGCAGCTGCTCGCTCACTCCCCCGCCTCCCCCCAGGCCCCCCCCCCGTGGCATGGGGGAGAGAAGCGGGGGAGCACAAGTAGGAAAACTCCCGTGTTGAGATAAAAACAGTTTAATAATTGAAATAAAATGAAGTAGAACAGTAAGAAGAACCAGGAGAACAACAAGAATAACAGACTATACAAAGCTGGCAATGTACAATGGAACTGCTCACTGCCGCCGGCTGCGTGTCACGAAGCGGGGGAGGGGGAGCCTCCCCGCCCCCCCTCCCGTTTTCATACTCAGCATGATGTTACATGGTATAGAATACCCCATTGGTCAGCTGGGTCAAGCACCCCGGCTGTGCTCTGCGCCGCCCCCCCTCCCCCGCCCCGAGAGCTTCGCCTGCACACGGCTCGGCATGGGAGGCCGAAAAGAGAAAACAAAACAAAAGTCTCCCCTGTGCAAGCTCCGCCCAGCAACAACAGAAGCATCAATGGGCCATCAACGCTCCTCTCATACCAAACCCAAAAGGCAGCACACCCCCCAAGCTCCTGGGAAGAAAGTTACCTCTGTGCCAGCCGGAAGCAGGACCGTGCAGTGCGCTGGCGTTCGGAGTGCTGGGTCCTAGGAGTGCTGGGTGCTGTGTATGTCCGGGTGCTGGGCATGTCCGGGTGCTGGGTACTTGGGGTGCTGGGGGTACTGGATGCTGACTGTTGGGTATGCTGGTTTCTGGGCACAGGGGGTGCTGGCTGCCGAGTGCTGCGGGTGCTGGGCATGTGCGGGTGCTATGTGCTGATCCCTGGGGATGGTGGGGGCTGGTTTGCTGGGTTCTGGTGTCTTGGGCGCTGGGTATGGCTGGGTGCTGGTCATGGCTGGGTACTGGGCACTGGTAGTGTGGGGCAATGGGGGTGCTGCGTGCTGGACACGTCCGGGTGGTGGGTGTTGGGCGGTGGGGGTGCTGGGTGCTGGGCCCTGCTATTGCTGGGTAGTAGGCATAACTGCTTGCAGGGTATCTCTTGGTGGTGGGTCCTGGAGGTACAGGGTGCTGCGTGCTGGCCATATTCGGTGCTGGGTGCTGAGCATATCCGGTGCTGGCTGCGTGCTCTGGGGTTGCTGTAGTCTGGGGATGCTGGATTCTTGGCATGTGCGTGTGCCTGGCCCTGGTTGTGCTGGGTATGTGTCGGTGCTGGTTGTTGGGCAGTATGGGTGCTGTGTGGTGGGCCCTGGGCATGCCCGGCTGCTGTGTGATGGGCACTCGGGGCTGCTGAGAGGTGGGAAGCTGCCTGCTGGGCATGTGTGAGTGGTGGGGAGGTCTGGGTGCTGGGCATACCTGGGTGCTGGGTACTGGGCAGTGGGGCTGGTGGGCGGGGGGGGTGCTGTGTGCTGGGCGTGTCTGGGCGGTGTGTGTTGGGTGGTGGAAGTGCTGGGCGCTGGGCGCTGGGACTGTGGCTTTCCGGGCGCTGGGGGTGCTGGGTTCTGTGCCCTGGGGTTGCTGGGTGCTGGGCGTGACTGGGTGGTGGGTGCTGCCCTGAGGTTGCTGGGTGCTGGGCACCGGGCTTGCTGGGTGCTGGGCGGTGCGGGTGCTGGTGGCGAGGTACTGGGGGTGCTGGTTGCTGGGCCCTGGGACTGCTGGGTACCATGCATAAGCGGGTACAGGGTATGTCTTGCTGCTGGATGCTGGGTGCTGGGGCGGGGGCTACTGGGAGCTGGGGTTATTGTGTGCTGGGCCCTGGGGTGTTTGGTGCTGGGCATTTCCAGGTGCTTGGCATGACCCGGTGCTGGGCCCTGTGGGTGCTGGCTGCTGGGAGCTAGGGGTGCTGGCAGTGGGCATTTCCAGTTGCTGGTCATGACCAGGAGCTATGTGCTGGGTATGTCCAGGTGCTGGGCATGTCCGGATGCTGTGTGCTCGGCACTTGGGGTTCTGGGTGGTGGGCAGTGAGGGTACTGGGCGCTGGGATGCTGGGTGCTGGGCACTGGGGCTGCTGGGTGGTGGGCATGTCCAGGTGCTGTGTGTTGGCGGTGGGTATGCTGGGTTGTGCGCATGTCCGGGAATTAGTGCTGGGCCATGGGGGCGCTGGGTACTGGGCAGTGGGATTTCTTGGTGCTGGGTGGAGGGTATGACGGGTGCATGGCGTGGTTTAACCCCAGCCAGCAAATAAACCCCAAGCAGCTGCTCGCTCACTCCCCCGCCTCCCCCCAGGCCCCCCCCCCGTGGCATGGGGGAGAGAAGCGGGGGAGCACAAGTAGGAAAACTCCCGTGTTGAGATAAAAACAGTTTAATAATTGAAATAAAATGAAGTAGAACAGTAAGAAGAACCAGGAGAACAACAAGAATAACAGACTATACAAAGCTGGCAATGTACAATGGAACTGCTCACTGCCGCCGGCTGCGTGTCACGAAGCGGGGGAGGGGGAGCCTCCCCGCCCCCCCTCCCGTTTTCATACTCAGCATGATGTTACATGGTATAGAATACCCCATTGGTCAGCTGGGTCAAGCACCCCGGCTGTGCTCTGCGCCGCCCCCCCTCCCCCGCCCCGAGAGCTTCGCCTGCACACGGCTCGGCATGGGAGGCCGAAAAGAGAAAACAAAACAAAAGTCTCCCCTGTGCAAGCTCCGCCCAGCAACAACAGAAGCATCAATGGGCCATCAACGCTCCTCTCATACCAAACCCAAAAGGCAGCACACCCCCCAAGCTCCTGGGAAGAAAGTTACCTCTGTGCCAGCCGGAAGCAGGACCGTGCAGTGCGCTGGCGTTCGGAGTGCTGGGTCCTAGGAGTGCTGGGTGCTGTGTATGTTCGGGTGCTGGGCATGTCCGGGTGCTGGGTACTTGGGGTGCTGGGGGTACTGGATGCTGGCTGTTGGGTATGCTGGTTTCTGGGCACAGGGGGTGCTGGCTGCCGAGTGCTGCGGGTGCTGGGCATGTGCGGGTGCTATGTGCTGATCCCTGGGGATGGTGGGGGCTGGTTTGCTGGGTTCTGGTGTGTTGGGCGCTGGGTATGGCTGGGTGCTGGTCATGGCTGGGTACTGGGCACTGGTAGTGTGGGGCAATGGGGGTGCTGCGTGCTGGACACGTCCGGGTGGTGGGTGTTGGGCGGTGGGGGTGCTGGGTGCTGGGCCCTGCTATTGCTGGGTAGTAGGCATAACTGCTTGCAGGGTATCTCTTGGTGGTGGGTCCTGGAGGTACAGGGTGCTGCGTGCTGGCCATATTCGGTGCTGGGTGCTGAGCATATCCGGTGCTGGCTGCGTGCTCTGGGGTTGCTGTAGTCTGGGGATGCTGGATTCTTGGCATGTGCGTGTGCCTGGCCCTGGTTGTGCTGGGTATGTGTCGGTGCTGGTTGTTGGGCAGTATGGGTGCTGTGTGGTGGGCCCTGGGCATGCCCGGCTGCTGTGTGATGGGCACTCGGGGCTGCTGAGAGGTGGGAAGCTGCCTGCTGGGCATGTGTGAGTGGTGGGGAGGTCTGGGTGCTGGGCATACCTGGGTGCTGGGTACTGGGCAGTGGGGCTGGTGGGCGGGGGGGGTGCTGTGTGCTGGGCATGTCTGGGCGGTGTGTGTTGGGTGGTGGAAGTGCTGGGCGCTGGGCGCTGGGACTGTGGCTTTCCGGGCGCTGGGGGTGCTGGGTTCTGTGCCCTGGGGTTGCTGGGTGCTGGGCGTGACTGGGTGGTGGGTGCTGCCCTGAGGTTGCTGGGTGCTGGGCACCGGGCTTGCTGGGTGCTGGGCGGTGCGGGTGCTGGTGGCGAGGTAGTGGGGGTGCTGGTTGCTGGGCCCTGGGACTGCTGGGTACCATGCATAAGCGGGTACAGGGTATGTCTTGCTGCTGGATGCTGGGTGCTGGGGCGGGGGCTACTGGGAGCTGGGGTTATTGTGTGCTGGGCCCTGGGGTGTTTGGTGCTGGGCATTTCCAGGTGCTTGGCATGACCCGGTGCTGGGCCCTGTGGGTGCTGGCTGCTGGGAGCTAGGGGTGCTGGCAGTGGGCATTTCCAGTTGCTGGTCATGACCAGGAGCTATGTGCTGGGTATGTCCAGGTGCTGGGCATGTCCGGATGCTGTGTGCTCGGCACTTGGGGTTCTGGGTGGTGGGCAGTGAGGGTACTGGGCGCTGGGATGCTGGGTGCTGGGCACTGGGGCTGCTGGGTGGTGGGCATGTCCAGGTGCTGTGTGTTGGCGGTGGGTATGCTGGGTTGTGCGCATGTCCGGGAATTAGTGCTGGGCCATGGGGGCGCTGGGTACTGGGCAGTGGGATTTCTTGGTGCTGGGTGGAGGGTATGACGGGTGCATGGCGTGGTTTAACCCCAGCCAGCAAATAAACCCCAAGCAGCTGCTCGCTCACTCCCCCGCCTCCCCCCAGGCCCCCCCCCCGTGGCATGGGGGAGAGAAGCGGGGGAGCACAAGTAGGAAAACTCCCGTGTTGAGATAAAAACAGTTTAATAATTGAAATAAAATGAAGTAGAACAGTAAGAAGAACCAGGAGAACAACAAGAATAACAGACTATACAAAGCTGGCAATGTACAATGGAACTGCTCACTGCCGCCGGCTGCGTGTCACGAAGCGGGGGAGGGGGAGCCTCCCCGCCCCCCCTCCCGTTTTCATACTCAGCATGATGTTACATGGTATAGAATACCCCATTGGTCAGCTGGGTCAAGCACCCCGGCTGTGCTCTGCGCCGCCCCCCCTCCCCCGCCCCGAGAGCTTCGCCTGCACACGGCTCGGCATGGGAGGCCGAAAAGAGAAAACAAAACAAAAGTCTCCCCTATGCAAGCTCCGCCCAGCAACAACAGAAGCATCAATGGGCCATCAACGCTCCTCTCATACCAAACCCAAAAGGCAGCACACCCCCCAAGCTCCTGGGAAGAAAGTTACCTCTGTGCCAGCCGGAAGCAGGACCGTGCAGTGCGCTGGCGTTCGGAGTGCTGGGTCCTAGGAGTGCTGGGTGCTGTGTATGTCCGGGTGCTGGGCATGTCCGGGTGCTGGGTACTTGGGGTGCTGGGGGTACTGGATGCTGGCTGTTGGGTATGCTGGTTTCTGGGCACAGGGGGTGCTGGCTGCCGAGTGCTGCGGGTGCTGGGCATGTGCGGGTGCTATGTGCTGATCCCTGGGGATGGTGGGGGCTGGTTTGCTGGGTTCTGGTGTCTTGGGCGCTGGGTATGGCTGGGTGCTGGTCATGGCTGGGTACTGGGCACTGGTAGTGTGGGGCAATGGGGGTGCTGCGTGCTGGACACGTCCGGGTGGTGGGTGTTGGGCGGTGGGGGTGCTGGGTGCTGGGCCCTGCTATTGCTGGGTAGTAGGCATAACTGCTTGCAGGGTATCTCTTGGTGGTGGGTCCTGGAGGTACAGGGTGCTGCGTGCTGGCCATATTCGGTGCTGGGTGCTGAGCATATCCGGTGCTGGCTGCGTGCTCTGGGGTTGCTGTAGTCTGGGGATGCTGGATTCTTGGCATGTGCGTGTGCCTGGCCCTGGTTGTGCTGGGTATGTGTCGGTGCTGGTTGTTGGGCAGTATGGGTGCTGTGTGGTGGGCCCTGGGCATGCCCGGCTGCTGTGTGATGGGCACTCGGGGCTGCTGAGAGGTGGGAAGCTGCCTGCTGGGCATGTGTGAGCGGTGGGGAGGTCTGGGTGCTGGGCATACCTGGGTGCTGGGTACTGGGCAGTGGGGCTGGCGGGCGGGGGGGGTGCTGTGTGCTGGGCATGTCTGGGCGGTGTGTGTTGGGTGGTGGAAGTGCTGGGCGCTGGGCGCTGGGACTGTGGCTTTCCGGGCGCTGGGGGTGCTGGGTTCTGTGCCCTGGGGTTGCTGGGTGCTGGGCGTGACTGGGTGGTGGGTGCTGCCCTGAGGTTGCTGGGTGCTGGGCACCGGGCTTGCTGGGTGCTGGGCGGTGCGGGTGCTGGTGGCGAGGTACTGGGGGTGCTGGTTGCTGGGCCCTGGGACTGCTGGGTACCATGCATAAGCGGGTACAGGGTATGTCTTGCTGCTGGATGCTGGGTGCTGGGGCGGGGGCTACTGGGAGCTGGGGTTATTGTGTGCTGGGCCCTGGGGTGTTTGGTGCTGGGCATTTCCAGGTGCTTGGCATGACCCGGTGCTGGGCCCTGTGGGTGCTGGCTGCTGGGAGCTAGGGGTGCTGGCAGTGGGCATTTCCAGTTGCTGGTCATGACCAGGAGCTATGTGCTGGGTATGTCCAGGTGCTGGGCATGTCCGGATGCTGTGTGCTCGGCACTTGGGGTTCTGGGTGGTGGGCAGTGAGGGTACTGGGCGCTGGGATGCTGGGTGCTGGGCACTGGGGCTGCTGGGTGGTGGGCATGTCCAGGTGCTGTGTGTTGGCGGTGGGTATGCTGGGTTGTGCGCATGTCCGGGAATTAGTGCTGGGCCATGGGGGCGCTGGGTACTGGGCAGTGGGATTTCTTGGTGCTGGGTGGAGGGTATGACGGGTGCATGGCGTGGTTTAACCCCAGCCAGCAAATAAACCCCAAGCAGCTGCTCGCTCACTCCCCCGCCTCCCCCCAGGCCCCCCCCCCGTGGCATGGGGGAGAGAAGCGGGGGAGCACAAGTAGGAAAACTCCCGTGTTGAGATAAAAACAGTTTAATAATTGAAATAAAATGAAGTAGAACAGTAAGAAGAACCAGGAGAACAACAAGAATAACAGACTATACAAAGCTGGCAATGTACAATGGAACTGCTCACTGCCGCCGGCTGCGTGTCACGAAGCGGGGGAGGGGGAGCCTCCCCGCCCCCCCTCCCGTTTTCATACTCAGCATGATGTTACATGGTATAGAATACCCCATTGGTCAGCTGGGTCAAGCACCCCGGCTGTGCTCTGCGCCGCCCCCCCTCCCCCGCCCCGAGAGCTTCGCCTGCACACGGCTCGGCATGGGAGGCCGAAAAGAGAAAACAAAACAAAAGTCTCCCCTATGCAAGCTCCGCCCAGCAACAACAGAAGCATCAATGGGCCATCAACGCTCCTCTCATACCAAACCCAAAAGGCAGCACACCCCCCAAGCTCCTGGGAAGAAAGTTACCTCTGTGCCAGCCGGAAGCAGGACCGTGCAGTGCGCTGGCGTTCGGAGTGCTGGGTCCTAGGAGTGCTGGGTGCTGTGTATGTCCGGGTGCTGGGCATGTCCGGGTGCTGGGTACTTGGGGTGCTGGGGGTACTGGATGCTGGCTGTTGGGTATGCTGGTTTCTGGGCACAGGGGGTGCTGGCTGCCGAGTGCTGCGGGTGCTGGGCATGTGCGGGTGCTATGTGCTGATCCCTGGGGATGGTGGGGGCTGGTTTGCTGGGTTCTGGTGTCTTGGGCGCTGGGTATGGCTGGGTGCTGGTCATGGCTGGGTACTGGGCACTGGTAGTGTGGGGCAATGGGGGTGCTGCGTGCTGGACACGTCCGGGTGGTGGGTGTTGGGCGGTGGGGGTGCTGGGTGCTGGGCCCTGCTATTGCTGGGTAGCAGGCATAACTGCTTGCAGGGTATCTCTTGGTGGTGGGTCCTGGAGGTACAGGGTGCTGCGTGCTGGCCATATTCGGTGCTGGGTGCTGAGCATATCCGGTGCTGGCTGCGTGCTCTGGGGTTGCTGTAGTCTGGGGATGCTGGATTCTTGGCATGTGCGTGTGCCTGGCCCTGGTTGTGCTGGGTATGTGTCGGTGCTGGTTGTTGGGCAGTATGGGTGCTGTGTGGTGGGCCCTGGGCATGCCCGGCTGCTGTGTGATGGGCACTCGGGGCTGCTGAGAGGTGGGAAGCTGCCTGCTGGGCATGTGTGAGCGGTGGGGAGGTCTGGGTGCTGGGCATACCTGGGTGCTGGGTACTGGGCAGTGGGGCTGGCGGGCGGGGGGGGTGCTGTGTGCTGGGCATGTCTGGGCGGTGTGTGTTGGGTGGTGGAAGTGCTGGGCGCTGGGCGCTGGGACTGTGGCTTTCCGGGCGCTGGGGGTGCTGGGTTCTGTGCCCTGGGGTTGCTGGGTGCTGGGCGTGACTGGGTGGTGGGTGCTGCCCTGAGGTTGCTGGGTGCTGGGCACCGGGCTTGCTGGGTGCTGGGCGGTGCGGGTGCTGGTGGCGAGGTACTGGGGGTGCTGGTTGCTGGGCCCTGGGACTGCTGGGTACCATGCATAAGCGGGTACAGGGTATGTCTTGCTGCTGGATGCTGGGTGCTGGGGCGGGGGCTACTGGGAGCTGGGGTTATTGTGTGCTGGGCCCTGGGGTGTTTGGTGCTGGGCATTTCCAGGTGCTTGGCATGACCCGGTGCTGGGCCCTGTGGGTGCTGGCTGCTGGGAGCTAGGGGTGCTGGCAGTGGGCATTTCCAGTTGCTGGTCATGACCAGGAGCTATGTGCTGGGTATGTCCAGGTGCTGGGCATGTCCGGATGCTGTGTGCTCGGCACTTGGGGTTCTGGGTGGTGGGCAGTGAGGGTACTGGGCGCTGGGATGCTGGGTGCTGGGCACTGGGGCTGCTGGGTGGTGGGCATGTCCAGGTGCTGTGTGTTGGCGGTGGGTATGCTGGGTTGTGCGCATGTCCGGGAATTAGTGCTGGGCCATGGGGGCGCTGGGTACTGGGCAGTGGGATTTCTTGGTGCTGGGTGGAGGGTATGACGGGTGCATGGCGTGGTTTAACCCCAGCCAGCAAATAAACCCCAAGCAGCTGCTCGCTCACTCCCCCGCCTCCCCCCAGGCCCCCCCCCCGTGGCATGGGGGAGAGAAGCGGGGGAGCACAAGTAGGAAAACTCCCGTGTTGAGATAAAAACAGTTTAATAATTGAAATAAAATGAAGTAGAACAGTAAGAAGAACCAGGAGAACAACAAGAATAACAGACTATACAAAGCTGGCAATGTACAATGGAACTGCTCACTGCCGCCGGCTGCGTGTCACGAAGCGGGGGAGGGGGAGCCTCCCCGCCCCCCCTCCCGTTTTCATACTCAGCATGATGTTACATGGTATAGAATACCCCATTGGTCAGCTGGGTCAAGCACCCCGGCTGTGCTCTGCGCCGCCCCCCCTCCCCCGCCCCGAGAGCTTCGCCTGCACACGGCTCGGCATGGGAGGCCGAAAAGAGAAAACAAAACAAAAGTCTCCCCTGTGCAAGCTCCGCCCAGCAACAACAGAAGCATCAATGGGCCATCAACGCTCCTCTCATACCAAACCCAAAAGGCAGCACACCCCCCAAGCTCCTGGGAAGAAAGTTACCTCTGTGCCAGCCGGAAGCAGGACCGTGCAGTGCGCTGGCGTTCGGAGTGCTGGGTCCTAGGAGTGCTGGGTGCTGTGTATGTCCGGGTGCTGGGCATGTCTGGGTGCTGGGTACTTGGGGTGCTGGGGGTACTGGATGCTGGCTGTTGGGTATGCTGGTTTCTGGGCACAGGGGGTGCTGGCTGCCGAGTGCTGCGGGTGCTGGGCATGTGCGGGTGCTATGTGCTGATCCCTGGGGATGGTGGGGGCTGGTTTGCTGGGTTCTGGTGTGTTGGGCGCTGGGTATGGCTGGGTGCTGGTAATGGCTGGGTACTGGGCACTGGTAGTGTGGGGCAATGGGGGTGCTGCGTGCTGGACACGTCCGGGTGGTGGGTGTTGGGCGGTGGGGGTGCTGGGTGCTGGGCCCTGCTATTGCTGGGTAGTAGGCATAACTGCTTGCAGGGTATCTCTTGGTGGTGGGTCCTGGAGGTACAGGGTGCTGCGTGCTGGCCATATTCGGTGCTGGGTGCTGAGCATATCCGGTGCTGGCTGCGTGCTCTGGGGTTGCTGTAGTCTGGGGATGCTGGATTCTTGGCATGTGCGTGTGCCTGGCCCTGGTTGTGCTGGGTATGTGTCGGTGCTGGTTGTTGGGCAGTATGGGTGCTGTGTGGTGGGCCCTGGGCATGCCCGGCTGCTGTGTGATGGGCACTCGGGGCTGCTGAGAGGTGGGAAGCTGCCTGCTGGGCATGTGTGAGTGGTGGGGAGGTCTGGGTGCTGGGCATACCTGGGTGCTGGGTACTGGGCAGTGGGGCTGGTGGGCGGGGGGGGTGCTGTGTGCTGGGCATGTCTGGGCGGTGTGTGTTGGGTGGTGGAAGTGCTGGGCGCTGGGCGCTGGGACTGTGGCTTTCCGGGCGCTGGGGGTGCTGGGTTCTGTGCCCTGGGGTTGCTGGGTGCTGGGCGTGACTGGGTGGTGGGTGCTGCCCTGAGGTTGCTGGGTGCTGGGCGGTGTGGGTGCTGGTGGCTAGGTAGTGGGGGTGCTGGTTGCTGGGCCCTGGGACTGCTGGGTACCATGCATAAGCGGGTACAGGGTATGTCTTGCTGCTGGATGCTGGGTGCTGGGGCGGGGGCTACTGGGAGCTGGGGTTATTGTGTGCTGGGCCCTGGGGTGTTTGGTGCTGGGCATTTCCAGGTGCTTGGCATGACCCGGTGCTGGGCCCTGTGGGTGCTGGCTGCTGGGAGCTAGGGGTGCTGGCAGTGGGCATTTCCAGTTGCTGGTCATGACCAGGAGCTATGTGCTGGGTATGTCCAGGTGCTGGGCATGTCCGGATGCTCTGTGCTCGCCACTTGGGGTTCGGGGTAGTGTGCAGTGAGGGTGCACACCAAAGACCCACCATCCAGCACCCCCAAAAGTCTCACATACAGCCCCCCAGTGGCAGAAACCAGCATACCCAACACCCAGCATCCAGTACCCCCACTGCCCTGCACCTGTACACGCCCAGCACCCACAAGACGCAGCACTCAGCACCAGGTCATGACCAGCAACTGGAAATTGCCATAGCCAGCACCCCTAGCTCCCAGCACCGCCAGTGCCCAGCACCCAGTCATGCTCAGCACCCGGTACCCAGTGCTCAGCATCCAATACTCCCAGTACTCAGTAGCCCCAGCACCCATCAGCAAGACATACCCTGCACCCACTTATGCATAGTACCCAGCAGTCCCAGGGCCCAGCAACCAGCACCCCCAGTACCTAGCCAGGGGCTAGGCGCACCCAGCAACCCCAGTGCCCAGCACCCAGCACCCAGCCATGCCCAGCACCCGGACATGCCCAAAACCCAGCAACGCCAGTGCCTAGAACCCAGCACCCCCAGTGCCCAGAAACCAACAGCCCCAGCACCCCAGGGCCCAGTAACAAGCAACCTCAGCACACAGATATTCCCAGCACCCACCACACAGCCCAACCCGCAGCACCCACACATACCCAGCACAACCAGGGCCCAGCACACGCACATGCCAAGAATCCAGCACCCCCAGAGCACAGCCCCCAGCAACAGCAGCATGCGCACCCAGCACTGGATATGCCCAACACCCAGCACACTACCTCCAGCACCAAGAGATACTCTGCATTCAGTTATACATAGTACCCAGCAATACCAGGTTGCAGCACCCCCAGTACCTAGCATCCAGCACCCCCGCCGCCCAACACCCACCACCCGGACATGCCCAGCACACAGCACCCGCACAGCCCCACTGCCCAGTACCCAGCACCCAGACATGCCCAGCACTCAAAAATGCCCAGCGCCCGACACACCAGAATGCAGCAAACCAGCCCCCTATGTCCCCAGTGATCAGCACAGAGCACACGGACATGCCCAGCACCCAGAACCCGGACATGCCCAGCACTCCCAACACCCACCATCCAGCACCCTACAGGCCTCACAGCCAGCATGCTCAGTGCCCAGAAACCAGCATACCCAACACCCAGCATCCCCACCGCCCAGCACGCAGCACCCCCAGTGCCCAGCACGCCACACTTAGACATGACCAGCACGCGGACATGCCCAGCACTCAGCAACCCCAGTGCACAGAACCAAGCACCCCCGGCACCGAGAAACCAACAACCCCAGCGTCCAGCACCCAGCACCCCCAGGTCCCAGCAACCAACACCCGCACACGCCGAGCACCCCCACCGCCCAACACCCAGCACAGGGACATGCCCTGCACACCCAAAGACCATCAGCCCCAGTGCCAAGCACCCAGCACTGCCATTGCCTAGCACCCAGACACGCTGAGCACCCAGAACCTCCACCGCCCACCACTGCCAGTGCACAGTACCCAGCACCCGGTCATGACCAGCAACTGGAAATGCCCACAGCCAGCACCCCTAGATCCCAGCAGACGGCTCTCCCAGTGCCCAGCATCCAGTCATGCCAAGCACCTGGACATGCCCAGCACCCAATACCCCCAGCACCCAGTCATGCCAAGCACCTGGACATGCCCGGCACCCAATATCCCCAGCTCCCAGGAGCCCCAGCACCCAGCAGCAAGACATACCCTGCACCCGCTTATGCATAGTACCCAGCAGTCCCAGGGCCCAGCAACCAGCACCCCCAGGACTTGGCCCCCAGCACTCGCACCGCCCAGCAACCCCAGTGCACAGCACCCACTAACCCCATTGCCCAGCATCCCCAGCGCACAGCATCCAGCATATGGACATGCCCAGCACATGGACATGCCCACTAGCCAGCACCCCTAGTGCCCAGCACCCAGAGCTCCCTCCATCCATCACCCAGCACCCAGACATGCCCAGCGCTCAGCACCCCCACCACTCAACAGCCAGGATCAGGAAATGCCCGGCAACAAGCACTCCCCTGCCTACCACCGCCAGTGCCCAATAACCAGCACACAGACAATGCCCACCAGTCAGCATCCCCAGCGCCAAGCACTCAGTCCACAGGCATGCCCAGCACCCTGATATGCATAGTCCCCAGCAGTCCCAGTGCCCAGGACCCATCACTTGGACATGCCCAGCACCCTGCAGCCCCAGCACCTAGAACGCAGTACCCCCCAATGACCAGCACCCAGCGCTGCCTGTAGCCAGCATCCACCACCCGGCATGATCATCACCTGGCCATTCCCAGCACCAAGACCTCCCAGTGCCCAGCACAGGGACATGTCGAGCACCCAGATATGCCCAACACCCAGACATGTCCAGAACCCACTCCACTCAGGGCCCAGCACACAGTACCCCCACGGCCCAGCACCGACACATGCCCCGCACCAAGCACTGCCAAGGCTACCAAGGGGTGCTAGGTGTGCTGGACGTTGCGCATTTGCGGTGCTGGAGATGGCTGGGTGCTGGACAGCTGAGAAGGGGCTGTAAAGGGAAGGTGAGAGCCGCGAACATATTTCAGTCCTGGCCAAATGTGTGTGGGAGCTCGACGGGGCACTCGACTGCTTTCCAGTTGGGCTCTGGCAAGGTTGACAGTTCAGTGCTACAGCAAGCGCATAGCCCCGGTGTTGGTGGGGGCCTCAAAGGGCTGCAAGGGAAGGCGAGTGCAACGAACAACAGGCCATGTTGGTTCCTTCGGTGTTGGAGCGCCATCTAGTGGGTAGACGTTTCGGAGTTTGGCTGTGATCAAGGTAAGATGTAGGTTGGTGTTCAGGTGGGAGATCAAAGGGAGGGGGCCGGTGTCGGTGTGCTGAGAAGGGCCTGCCAAGGGAAGGTGAGGGTCAGCATCAACCTTGAGTCCTGGCTATACTCTCTTGGAGCCCCATGTGGTGGGTGGCCGCTTCGGAGCTTGGCTCTGAGGAAGGGAAGGGCTAGGTTGACATTAGGTGCGAGAACAGACAGAGAGCCCCAGTGTTGGTGGGGCTGGTAAACGAATCTGAGGGCCAGCATCAACCTTGAGTCCTGGCTGTACTCTCTTGGAGCCCCATGTGGTGGGTGGCCGCTTCGGAGCTTGGCTCTGAAGAGAGTAAGGGCTACGTTGACGTTAGTTGCGAGATGATACACAGAGCCCTGATGTTGGTGGGGCTTAGAAAGGGCTGCCAAGTGAGCGTGAGTGCCAGCATCAATCTTGAGTCCTGGTAGTTCTGTGCCTGAGCCCCAGGAGGTGAGTGGCCGCTGCGGAGCTTGACTCTGATGAGGGCAAGGGATAGTTTGAGGTAAGGCGCGAGAACAAGCCACAGAGCCCCCGTGTTGGTGGGGCTGCCATGCGAGAGTGAGTGCCAGCATCAACCATGACTCCTGGCTACTTCTGTGCCTGAGCCCCATGTGGTGGGTGGCCGTTTCAGAACTTGACTCTGCGGAGGGTAAGGGCTAGGTTGAGGTTAGGTGCGAGAACAGAGTCAGCGCCCCGGTGTTGGTGGAGGAGAGAAGGGCCTGCCAAGCGAATGTGAGGACCGGCATCAACCTTGAGTCCTGGCTACTTCTGTGCCTGAGCCCCAGGAGGTGAGTGGCCGGTGCGGAGCTTGGCTCTGATGAGGGCAAGGGATAGCTGGATGTTAGGCGGGAAAAGAACCACAGAGCCCCGGTGTTGGGGGAGACTGAGAAGGGCCTGTCAATGGATGGGGAGGGCCAGCATTGTCTTTGAGTCCTGGCTACTTCTGTGCCTGAGCCCCATGTGGTGGGTGGCCGCTTTGGAGCTAGGCTCTGATGAGGGTAAGGGCTCGGTTGACTTTAGGAGGGAGAAGGAACACAGAGCCCCATGTTGGTGGGGCTGAGGAGGGGCTGCCAAGGCAAGGTGAGGGCCAGCATCAACCTTGAGTCCTGGCTACTCTGTCCCTGAGCCCCAGGAGATGGGTTGGCGCTTGGGAGCTTCGCTCGGATGACGGTGAGGGATACGTTGACTTTAAAAGGGATAATAAACACAGAGCCCCGGTGTTGGTGGGGCTGAGGAGGGGCTGCCAGGGGAGGTGAGGGCAAGTAGAAGCCTTCAGTTCTGGCTACTTCTGTGCCTGATCCCCATGTGGTGCATGGCCGCTTTGAAGCTGGGCTCTGTGAGGGTGAGGGATAGGTTGAGGTCAGGAGAGATAACAAAAGCAGCGCCCTGGTGTTGGGGGGCTGAGGAGAACCTGCCAAGCGAGCGTGAGTGCCAGCATCGACCTTGAGTCCTGGCTACTCTGTCCCTCAGCCCCATGAGGTGGGTCGGTGCTTTGGAGCTTAGGCTCTGATAAGGGCAAGGGATAGCTTGAGTTTAGGCGCGAGAAGAAGACACAGAGCCGCCGTGTTGGTGGGGCTGCCACGCGAGAGTGAGTGCCAGCATCACCCTTGAGCCCTGGCTACTTCCGTGCCTGAGCCCCATGAGGTGGGTGGCTGCTTTGGAGCTGGGTCTGATGAGGGTAAGGGCTCGGTTGACTTTAGGAGGGAGAACAAACACAGTGCCCCAGTGTTGATGGGGCTGAGGAGGGGCTGTCAAGGCAAGGTGAGGGCCAGCATCGACCTTGAGTCCTGGCTACTCTGTCCCTGAGCCCCAGGAGATGGGTCGGCGTTTAGGAGCTTAGCGCTGAGGAGGGGAAGGGATAGGTTGACGTTGGGAGGCGTAACAAACAGAGAGCCCTGGTGTTGGTGGCGCTGAGAAAGGGCTGCTAAGTGAGCGTGAGTGCCAGCATCAACCTTGACTGCTGGCTACTTCTGTGCCTGAGCCCATGAGGTGAGTGGCCGCTTCAGAGCTTTGCTCTGAGGAAGGGAAGGGCTAGGTTGACATTAGGTGCGAGAACAGACAGAGAGCCCCAGTGTTGGTGGGGCTGGTAAACGAATCTGAGGGCCAGCATCAACCTTGAGTCCTGGCTATACTCTCTTGGAGCCCCATGTGGTGGTGGCCGCTTCGGAGCTTGGCTCTGAAGAGGGTAAGGGCTACGTTGACGTTAGTTGCGAGATGATACACAGAGCCCTGATGTTGGTGGGGCTTAGAAAGGGCTGCCAAGTGAGCGTGAGTGCCAGCATCAATCTCGAGTCCTGGTGGTTCTGTGCCTGAGCCCCAGGAGGTGAGTGGCCGCTGCGGAGCTTGACTCTGATGAGGGCAAGGGATAGTTTGAGGTAAGGCGCGAGAACAAGCCACAGAGCCCCCGTGTTGGTGGGGCTGCCATGCGAGAGTGAGTGCCAGCATCAACCATGAGTCCTGGCTACTTCTGTGCCTGAGCCCCATGTGGTGGGTGGCCGCTTTGGAGCTAGGCTCTGATGAGGGTAAGGGCTCGGTTGACTTTAGGAGGGAGAAGGAACACAGAGCCCCATGTTGGTGGGGCTGAGGAGGGGCTGCCAAGGGAAGGTGAGGGCCAGCATCAACCTTGAGTCCTGGCTACTCTGTCCCTGAGCCCCAGGAGATGGGTCAGCCTTTAGGAGCTTAGCGCTGAGGAGGGGAAGCGATAGGTTGACGTTGGGAGGCAGAATAAACACAGAGCCCCGGTGTTGGTGGGTCTGAGGAGGGGCTGCCAGGGGAGGTGAGGGCAAGTAGAAGCCTTCAGTTCTGGCTACTTCTGTGCCTGATCCCCATTTGGTGCATGGCCGCTTTGAAGCTGGGCTCTGATGAGGGTGAGGGATAGGTTGAGGTCAGGAGAGATAATAAAAGCAGCGCCCTGGTGTTGGGGGGCTGAGGAGAACCTGCCAAGCGAGCGTGAGTGCCAGCATCGACCTTGAGTCCTGGCTACTCTGTCCCTCAGCCCCATGAGGTGGGTCGGCGCTTTGGAGCTTAGGCTCTGATAAGGGCAAGGGATAGCTTGAGTTTAGGCGCGAGAAGAAGACACAGAGCCCCCGTGTTGGTGGGTCTGCCACGCGAGACTGAGTGCCAGCATCACCCTTGAGCCCTGGCTACTTCCGTGCCTGAGCCCCAGGAGGTGGGTGGCTGCTTTGGAGCTGGGTCTGATGATGGTAAGGGCTCGGTTGACTTTAGGAGGGAGAACAAACACAGTGCCCCAGTGTTGATGGGGCTGAGGAGGGGCTGCCAAGGGAAGGTGAGGGCAAGTAGAAGCCTTCAGTTCTGGCAACTTCTGTGCCTGAGCCCCACGTGGTGGATGGCCGCTTCGGAGCTGGGTATCCATGTTGAGGGTAAGGGCTAGGTTGAAGTTAAGTGCGAGAACAGACACAGAGCCCCGGTGTTGGTGGGGCTGAGGAGGGGCTGCCAAGGCAAGGTGAGGGCCAGCATCGACCTTGAGTCCTGGCTACTCTGTCCCTGAGCCCCAGGAGATGGGTCGGCGTTTAGGAGCTTAGCGCTGAGGAGGGGAAGGGATAGGTTGACGTTGGGAGGCGTAACAAACAGAGAGCCCTGGTGTTGGTGGCGCTGAGAAAGGGCTGCTAAGTGAGCGTGAGTGCCAGCATCAACCTTGACTGCTGGCTACTTCTGTGCCTGAGCCCATAAGGTGAGTGGCCGCTTCAGAGCTTTGCTCTGAGGAAGGGAAGGGCTAGGTTGACATTAGGTGCGAGAACAGACAGAGAGCCCCAGTGTTGGTGGGGCTGGTAAACGAATCTGAGTGCCAGCATCAACCTTGAGTCCTGGCTATACTCTCTTGGAGCCCCATGTGGTGGGTGGCCGCTTCGGAGCTTGGCTCTGAAGAGAGTAAGGGCTACGTTGACGTTAGTTGCGAGATGATACACAGAGCCCTGATGTTGGTGGGGCTTAGAAAGGGCTGCCAAGTGAGCGTGAGTGCCAGCATCAATCTTGAGTCCTGGTAGTTCTGTGCCTGAGCTCCAGGAGGTGAGTGGCCGCTGCGGAGCTTGACTCTGATGAGGGCAAGGGATAGTTTGAGGTAAGGCGCGAGAACAAGCCACAGAGCCCCCGTGTTGGTGGGGCTGCCGTGCGAGAGTGAGTGCCAGCATCAACCATGAGTCCTGGCTACTTCTGTGCCTGAGCCCCATGTGGTGGGTGGCCGTTTCAGAACTTGACTCTGCGGAGGGTAAGGGCTAGGTTGAGGTTAGGTGCGAGAACAGAGTCAGCGCCCCGCTGTTGGTGGAGCAGAGAAGGGCCTGCCAAGCGAATGTGGGGACCGGCATCAACCTTGAGTCCTGGCTACTTCTGTGCCTGAGCCCCAGGAGGTGAGTGGCCGGTGCGGAGCTTGGCTCTGATGAGGGCAAGGGATAGCTGGATGTTAGGCGGGAAAAGAACCACAGAGCCCCGGTGTTGGGGGAGACTGAGAAGGGACTGTCAATGGATGGGAAGGGCCAGCATTGTCTTTGAGTCCTGGCTACTTCTGTGCCTGAGCCCCATGTGGTGGGTGGCCGCTTTGGAGCTAGGCTCTGATGAGGGTAAGGGCTCGGTTGACTTTAGGAGGGAGAAGGAACACAGAGCCCCATGTTGGTGGGGCTGAGGAGGGGCTGCCAAGCGAGCGTGAGTGCCAGCATCGACCTTGAGTCCTGGCTACTCTGTCCCTGAGACCCATGAGGTGGGTCGGCGCTTTGGAGCTTAGGCTCTGATAAGGGCAAGGGATAGCTTGAGTTTAGGCGCGAGAAGAAGACACAGAGCCCCCGTGTTGGTGGGTCTGCCACGCGAGACTGAGTGCCAGCATCACCCTTGAGCCCTGGCTACTTCCGTGCCTGAGCCCCAGGAGGTGGGTGGCCGCTTTGGAGCTTGGCTCTGATGAGGGCAAGGGATAGCTGGATGTTAGGCGGGAAAAGAGCCACAGAGCCCCGGTGTTGGGGGGGACTGAGAAGGGCCTGTCAATGGATGGGAAGGGCCAGCATTGGCTTTGAGTCCTGGCTACTTCTGTGCCTGAGCCCCATGTGGTGTGTGGCCGCTTTGGAGCTAGGCTCTGATGAGGGTAAGGGCTCGGTTGACTTTAGGAGGGAGAAGGAACACAGAGCCCCATGTTGGTGGGGCTGAGGAGGGGCTGCCAAGGGAAGGTGAGGGCCAGCATCAACCTTGAGTCCTGGCTACTCTGTCCCTGAGCCCCAGGAGATGGGTTGGCGCTTGGGAGCTTCGCTCGGATGACGGTGAGGGATACGTTGACTTTAGGAGGGATAATAAACACAGAGCCCCGGTGTTCGTGGGGATGAGTAGAGGCAGCCAAGGCAAGGTTAGTGCCAGCATCCACCTTGACTGCTGGCTACTTCTGTGCCTGAGCCGCAGGAGGTGAGTGGCCGCTGCGGAGCTTAGCATGATGAGGGTAAGAGCTAGGTTGAGGTTCTGCGTTAGATAACGCCACCGACCACATGGCGCGCCAACAGAGGTAGCCCTCTTCGCGGCCCCGACAACAGCGGCCCCCTCCCTTAGTTCTCCCAGCTACATGTCGGCCTATGCCTTATTGTCACCAGAGCCCATTTCTAAAACGGCTTCCCACCAGATGGCGCTCCAACACAGAAGGAACCAGCATTGAAAGCTGTTTCCTGCTCTTGCGTTTCATGGGGGCTGTTCTCTCGCTCTACCGCCCATCCCTCAACCTTGCCACAGCCCAACTGCAAAACAGTCAATCGCCCCTTCGGGCTCCCATACACAAATAGGCAGGACAGAAACATGTTGGCTGCTCTCATCTTCCCTTGAGAGACCCTTCTCAGACGTCCAGGACCCAGCCACCTCCAGCACCCCAAATGCACCATATCCACCACACTTAGCATCTCTTGCTGCACGTTGGTGGTGCTTGGTGCTGGGCATGTTCTGTTGTTGAATGGTGGGGGTGCTGGGTGGTGGGCACTGCGGGGGCTGGCTTGCTGTCATGTCCTGGTGCTGGGTGGTGGGGTGCTGGGTGCGAGGCCTTGAGCATAGTGGGTTCTGGACATCTATGGGTGCCAGGCATCTTAGGCTGCTGGGCATTTCCAAGTGATGAGTCCTAGGCACTGGGACTGCTGGGTGCTTGGGGTGCTGGGTGCTAGCTGGTGTAGGTGCTGAGGGCTAGGCCCTGGGAGTGCTGGTTGCTGGGCCCTGGGAGTGGTGGGTAATATGCATGAAGAGAGGGCAGGGTATGTCTTGCTGCTGGGCACTGCGGCTGCTGGGTGGTAGTGATGTCCAGGTGGTGTGTGTTGGCAGTGGGTGTGCTGGGCTGCGTGATAGTCCGGGAGGTATTGGGCCGTGGGGGTGCTGAGCAGTGGGGTTTCTTGGTGCTGTGTGGAGGGTATGATGGGTGCACTGCACTGGCGTTCTGAATGCTGAGCACTGCAGGTGCTCTGTGCTGGGCATGTCCAGGTGCTATGTGCTGATCACTGCAGATGTTGGGGGTTGCTTTGCTGGGATCTGGTGTGTTGGGCACTGGGCATGTTTGGGTGCTGGGCATGGCTGGGTGCTGGATACTAGGCACTGGCGATATGGGGTGGTGGGGGTGCTACGTGCTGGGCATGTCCGGTTTGTGGTGGGTGTTGGGCAGTGGGAGTACTGGGGGTGCTGGGCCCTGGCATTGCTGGGTACTAGGCATAACTGAGTGCAGAGTATGTCTTGGTGGTGGATGCTGATGTGCTGGAGGTACTGGGTGCTGGGTGTTGGGCATATGTGGTGCTGGGTGGTTGTGCTGGGGATGCTGGATGCTGTGCTCTGGGAGTGCTGAATTCCTGGCGTCTGTGTGCTGGGCATGTGGGGGTGCTGTGTTTGGGCCCTGGGCATGACCGGGTGCAGGGTGCTGGGCACTGGGGGTGGTGGCTACTGGGAGCAAGAGGTGCTGGCTGTGAGCATTTCCAGTTGCTGGTCATGACCGGCTGCTGGGAGTGTCCAGGTGCTGGGCATGTCCGGATGCTGTGTGCTCGGCACTTGGGGTTCTGGGTGGTGGGCAGTGAGGGTACTGGGCGCTGGGATGCTGGGATGCTGGGTGCTGGGCACTGGGGCTGCTGGGTGGTGGGCATGTCCAGGTGCTGTGTGTTGGCGGTGGGTATGCTGGGTTGTGCGCATGTCCGGGAATTAGTGCTGGGCCATGGGGGCGCTGGGTACTGGGCAGTGGGATTTCTTGGTGCTGGGTGGAGGGTATGACGGGTGCATGGCGTGGTTTAACCCCAGCCAGCAAATAAACCCCAAGCAGCTGCTCGCTCACTCCCCCGCCTCCCCCCAGGCCCCCCCCCCGTGGCATGGGGGAGAGAAGCGGGGGAGCACAAGTAGGAAAACTCCCGTGTTGAGATAAAAACAGTTTAATAATTGAAATAAAATGAAGTAGAACAGTAAGAAGAACCAGGAGAACAACAAGAATAACAGACTATACAAAGCTGGCAATGTACAATGGAACTGCTCACTGCCGCCGGCTGCGTGTCACGAAGCGGGGGAGGGGGAGCCTCCCCGCCCCCCCTCCCGTTTTCATACTCAGCATGATGTTACATGGTATAGAATACCCCATTGGTCAGCTGGGTCAAGCACCCCGGCTGTGCTCTGCGCCGCCCCCCCTCCCCCGCCCCGAGAGCTTCGCCTGCACACGGCTCGGCATGGGAGGCCGAAAAGAGAAAACAAAACAAAAGTCTCCCCTGTGCAAGCTCCGCCCAGCAACAACAGAAGCATCAATGGGCCATCAACGCTCCTCTCATACCAAACCCAAAAGGCAGCACACCCCCCAAGCTCCTGGGAAGAAAGTTACCTCTGTGCCAGCCGGAAGCAGGACCGTGCAGTGCGCTGGCGTTCGGAGTGCTGGGTCCTAGGAGTGCTGGGTGCTGTGTATGTCCGGGTGCTGGGCATGTCCGGGTGCTGGGTACTTGGGGTGCTGGGGGTACTGGATGCTGACTGTTGGGTATGCTGGTTTCTGGGCACAGGGGGTGCTGGCTGCCGAGTGCTGCGGGTGCTGGGCATGTGCGGGTGCTATGTGCTGATCCCTGGGGATGGTGGGGGCTGGTTTGCTGGGTTCTGGTGTCTTGGGCGCTGGGTATGGCTGGGTGCTGGTCATGGCTGGGTACTGGGCACTGGTAGTGTGGGGCAATGGGGGTGCTGCGTGCTGGACACGTCCGGGTGGTGGGTGTTGGGCGGTGGGGGTGCTGGGTGCTGGGCCCTGCTATTGCTGGGTAGTAGGCATAACTGCTTGCAGGGTATCTCTTGGTGGTGGGTCCTGGAGGTACAGGGTGCTGCGTGCTGGCCATATTCGGTGCTGGGTGCTGAGCATATCCGGTGCTGGCTGCGTGCTCTGGGGTTGCTGTAGTCTGGGGATGCTGGATTCTTGGCATGTGCGTGTGCCTGGCCCTGGTTGTGCTGGGTATGTGTCGGTGCTGGTTGTTGGGCAGTATGGGTGCTGTGTGGTGGGCCCTGGGCATGCCCGGCTGCTGTGTGATGGGCACTCGGGGCTGCTGAGAGGTGGGAAGCTGCCTGCTGGGCATGTGTGAGTGGTGGGGAGGTCTGGGTGCTGGGCATACCTGGGTGCTGGGTACTGGGCAGTGGGGCTGGTGGGCGGGGGGGGTGCTGTGTGCTGGGCATGTCTGGGCGGTGTGTGTTGGGTGGTGGAAGTGCTGGGCGCTGGGCGCTGGGACTGTGGCTTTCCGGGCGCTGGGGGTGCTGGGTTCTGTGCCCTGGGGTTGCTGGGTGCTGGGCGTGACTGGGTGGTGGGTGCTGCCCTGAGGTTGCTGGGTGCTGGGCACCGGGCTTGCTGGGTGCTGGGCGGTGCGGGTGCTGGTGGCGAGGTAGTGGGGGTGCTGGTTGCTGGGCCCTGGGACTGCTGGGTACCATGCATAAGCGGGTACAGGGTATGTCTTGCTGCTGGATGCTGGGTGCTGGGGCGGGGGCTACTGGGAGCTGGGGTTATTGTGTGCTGGGCCCTGGGGTGTTTGGTGCTGGGCATTTCCAGGTGCTTGGCATGACCCGGTGCTGGGCCCTGTGGGTGCTGGCTGCTGGGAGCTAGGGGTGCTGGCAGTGGGCATTTCCAGTTGCTGGTCATGACCAGGAGCTATGTGCTGGGTATGTCCAGGTGCTGGGCATGTCCGGATGCTGTGTGCTCGGCACTTGGGGTTCTGGGTGGTGGGCAGTGAGGGTACTGGGCGCTGGGATGCTGGGTGCTGGGCACTGGGGCTGCTGGGTGGTGGGCATGTCCAGGTGCTGTGTGTTGGCGGTGGGTATGCTGGGTTGTGCGCATGTCCGGGAATTAGTGCTGGGCCATGGGGGCGCTGGGTACTGGGCAGTGGGATTTCTTGGTGCTGGGTGGAGGGTATGACGGGTGCATGGCGTGGTTTAACCCCAGCCAGCAAATAAACCCCAAGCAGCTGCTCGCTCACTCCCCCGCCTCCCCCCAGGCCCCCCCCCCGTGGCATGGGGGAGAGAAGCGGGGGAGCACAAGTAGGAAAACTCCCGTGTTGAGATAAAAACAGTTTAATAATTGAAATAAAATGAAGTAGAACAGTAAGAAGAACCAGGAGAACAACAAGAATAACAGACTATACAAAGCTGGCAATGTACAATGGAACTGCTCACTGCCGCCGGCTGCGTGTCACGAAGCGGGGGAGGGGGAGCCTCCCCGCCCCCCCTCCCGTTTTCATACTCAGCATGATGTTACATGGTATAGAATACCCCATTGGTCAGCTGGGTCAAGCACCCCGGCTGTGCTCTGCGCCGCCCCCCCTCCCCCGCCCCGAGAGCTTCGCCTGCACACGGCTCGGCATGGGAGGCCGAAAAGAGAAAACAAAACAAAAGTCTCCCCTGTGCAAGCTCCGCCCAGCAACAACAGAAGCATCAATGGGCCATCAACGCTCCTCTCATACCAAACCCAAAAGGCAGCACACCCCCCAAGCTCCTGGGAAGAAAGTTACCTCTGTGCCAGCCGGAAGCAGGACCGTGCAGTGCGCTGGCGTTCGGAGTGCTGGGTCCTAGGAGTGCTGGGTGCTGTGTATGTCCGGGTGCTGGGCATGTCCGGGTGCTGGGTACTTGGGGTGCTGGGGGTACTGGATGCTGGCTGTTGGGTATGCTGGTTTCTGGGCACAGGGGGTGCTGGCTGCCGAGTGCTGCGGGTGCTGGGCATGTGCGGGTGCTATGTGCTGATCCCTGGGGATGGTGGGGGCTGGTTTGCTGGGTTCTGGTGTGTTGGGCGCTGGGTATGGCTGGGTGCTGGTCATGGCTGGGTACTGGGCACTGGTAGTGTGGGGCAATGGGGGTGCTGCGTGCTGGACACGTCCGGGTGGTGGGTGTTGGGCGGTGGGGGTGCTGGGTGCTGGGCCCTGCTATTGCTGGGTAGTAGGCATAACTGCTTGCAGGGTATCTCTTGGTGGTGGGTCCTGGAGGTACAGGGTGCTGCGTGCTGGCCATATTCGGTGCTGGGTGCTGAGCATATCCGGTGCTGGCTGCGTGCTCTGGGGTTGCTGTAGTCTGGGGATGCTGGATTCTTGGCATGTGCGTGTGCCTGGCCCTGGTTGTGCTGGGTATGTGTCGGTGCTGGTTGTTGGGCAGTATGGGTGCTGTGTGGTGGGCCCTGGGCATGCCCGGCTGCTGTGTGATGGGCACTCGGGGCTGCTGAGAGGTGGGAAGCTGCCTGCTGGGCATGTGTGAGTGGTGGGGAGGTCTGGGTGCTGGGCATACCTGGGTGCTGGGTACTGGGCAGTGGGGCTGGTGGGCGGGGGGGGTGCTGTGTGCTGGGCATGTCTGGGCGGTGTGTGTTGGGTGGTGGAAGTGCTGGGCGCTGGGCGCTGGGACTGTGGCTTTCCGGGCGCTGGGGGTGCTGGGTTCTGTGCCCTGGGGTTGCTGGGTGCTGGGCGTGACTGGGTGGTGGGTGCTGCCCTGAGGTTGCTGGGTGCTGGGCACCGGGCTTGCTGGGTGCTGGGCGGTGCGGGTGCTGGTGGCGAGGTAGTGGGGGTGCTGGTTGCTGGGCCCTGGGACTGCTGGGTACCATGCATAAGCGGGTACAGGGTATGTCTTGCTGCTGGATGCTGGGTGCTGGGGCGGGGGCTACTGGGAGCTGGGGTTATTGTGTGCTGGGCCCTGGGGTGTTTGGTGCTGGGCATTTCCAGGTGCTTGGCATGACCCGGTGCTGGGCCCTGTGGGTGCTGGCTGCTGGGAGCTAGGGGTGCTGGCAGTGGGCATTTCCAGTTGCTGGTCATGACCAGGAGCTATGTGCTGGGTATGTCCAGGTGCTGGGCATGTCCGGATGCTGTGTGCTCGGCACTTGGGGTTCTGGGTGGTGGGCAGTGAGGGTACTGGGCGCTGGGATGCTGGGTGCTGGGCACTGGGGCTGCTGGGTGGTGGGCATGTCCAGGTGCTGTGTGTTGGCGGTGGGTATGCTGGGTTGTGCGCATGTCCGGGAATTAGTGCTGGGCCATGGGGGCGCTGGGTACTGGGCAGTGGGATTTCTTGGTGCTGGGTGGAGGGTATGACGGGTGCATGGCGTGGTTTAACCCCAGCCAGCAAATAAACCCCAAGCAGCTGCTCGCTCACTCCCCCGCCTCCCCCCAGGCCCCCCCCCCGTGGCATGGGGGAGAGAAGCGGGGGAGCACAAGTAGGAAAACTCCCGTGTTGAGATAAAAACAGTTTAATAATTGAAATAAAATGAAGTAGAACAGTAAGAAGAACCAGGAGAACAACAAGAATAACAGACTATACAAAGCTGGCAATGTACAATGGAACTGCTCACTGCCGCCGGCTGCGTGTCACGAAGCGGGGGAGGGGGAGCCTCCCCGCCCCCCCTCCCGTTTTCATACTCAGCATGATGTTACATGGTATAGAATACCCCATTGGTCAGCTGGGTCAAGCACCCCGGCTGTGCTCTGCGCCGCCCCCCCTCCCCCGCCCCGAGAGCTTCGCCTGCACACGGCTCGGCATGGGAGGCCGAAAAGAGAAAACAAAACAAAAGTCTCCCCTGTGCAAGCTCCGCCCAGCAACAACAGAAGCATCAATGGGCCATCAACGCTCCTCTCATACCAAACCCAAAAGGCAGCACACCCCCCAAGCTCCTGGGAAGAAAGTTACCTCTGTGCCAGCCGGAAGCAGGACCGTGCAGTGCGCTGGCGTTCGGAGTGCTGGGTCCTAGGAGTGCTGGGTGCTGTGTATGTCCGGGTGCTGGGCATGTCTGGGTGCTGGGTACTTGGGGTGCTGGGGGTACTGGATGCTGGCTGTTGGGTATGCTGGTTTCTGGGCACAGGGGGTGCTGGCTGCCGAGTGCTGCGGGTGCTGGGCATGTGCGGGTGCTATGTGCTGATCCCTGGGGATGGTGGGGGCTGGTTTGCTGGGTTCTGGTGTCTTGGGCGCTGGGTATGGCTGGGTGCTGGTAATGGCTGGGTACTGGGCACTGGTAGTGTGGGGCAATGGGGGTGCTGCGTGCTGGACACGTCCGGGTGGTGGGTGTTGGGCGGTGGGGGTGCTGGGTGCTGGGCCCTGCTATTGCTGGGTAGTAGGCATAACTGCTTGCAGGGTATCTCTTGGTGGTGGGTCCTGGAGGTACAGGGTGCTGCGTGCTGGCCATATTCGGTGCTGGGTGCTGAGCATATCCGGTGCTGGCTGCGTGCTCTGGGGTTGCTGTAGTCTGGGGATGCTGGATTCTTGGCATGTGCGTGTGCCTGGCCCTGGTTGTGCTGGGTATGTGTCGGTGCTGGTTGTTGGGCAGTATGGGTGCTGTGTGGTGGGCCCTGGGCATGCCCGGCTGCTGTGTGATGGGCACTCGGGGCTGCTGAGAGGTGGGAAGCTGCCTGCTGGGCATGTGTGAGTGGTGGGGAGGTCTGGGTGCTGGGCATACCTGGGTGCTGGGTACTGGGCAGTGGGGCTGGTGGGCGGGGGGGGTGCTGTGTGCTGGGCATGTCTGGGCGGTGTGTGTTGGGTGGTGGAAGTGCTGGGCGCTGGGCGCTGGGACTGTGGCTTTCCGGGCGCTGGGGGTGCTGGGTTCTGTGCCCTGGGGTTGCTGGGTGCTGGGCGTGACTGGGTGGTGGGTGCTGCCCTGAGGTTGCTGGGTGCTGGGCGGTGTGGGTGCTGGTGGCTAGGTAGTGGGGGTGCTGGTTGCTGGGCCCTGGGACTGCTGGGTACCATGCATAAGCGGGTACAGGGTATGTCTTGCTGCTGGATGCTGGGTGCTGGGGCGGGGGCTACTGGGAGCTGGGGTTATTGTGTGCTGGGCCCTGGGGTGTTTGGTGCTGGGCATTTCCAGGTGCTTGGCATGACCCGGTGCTGGGCCCTGTGGGTGCTGGCTGCTGGGAGCTAGGGGTGCTGGCAGTGGGCATTTCCAGTTGCTGGTCATGACCAGGAGCTATGTGCTGGGTATGTCCAGGTGCTGGGCATGTCCGGATGCTCTGTGCTCGCCACTTGGGGTTCGGGGTAGTGTGCAGTGAGGGTGCACACCAAAGACCCACCATCCAGCACCCCCAAAAGTCTCACATACAGCCCCCCAGTGGCAGAAACCAGCATACCCAACACCCAGCATCCAGTACCCCCACTGCCCTGCACCTGTACACGCCCAGCACCCACAAGACGCAGTACTCAGCACCAGGTCATGACCAGCAACTGGAAATTGCCATAGCCAGCACCCCTAGCTCCCAGCACCGCCAGTGCCCAGCACCCAGTCATGCTCAGCACCCGGTACCCAGTGCTCAGCATCCAATACTCCCATTACTCAGTAGCCCCAGCACCCATCAGCAAGACATACCCTGCACCCACTTATGCATAGTACCCAGCAGTCCCAGGGCCCAGCAACCAGCACCCCCAGTACCTAGCCAGGGGCTAGGCGCACCCAGCAACCCCAGTGCCCAGCACCCAGCCCCCAGCCATGCCCAGCACCCGGACATGCCCAAAACCCAGCAACGCCAGTGCCTAGAACCCAGCACCCCCAGTGCCCAGAAACCAACAGCCCCAGCACCCCAGGGCCCAGTAACAAGCAACCTCAGCACACAGATATTCCCAGCACCCACCACACAGCCCAACCCGCAGCACCCACACATACCCAGCACAACCAGGGCCCAGCACACGCACATGCCAAGAATCCAGCACCCCCAGAGCACAGCCCCCAGCAACAGCAGCATGCGCACCCAGCACTGGATATGCCCAACACCCAGCACACTACCTCCAGCACCAAGAGATACTCTGCATTCAGTTATACATAGTACCCAGCAATACCAGGTTGCAGCACCCCCAGTACCTAGCATCCAGCACCCCCGCCGCCCAACACCCACCACCCGGACATGCCCAGCACACAGCACCCGCACAGCCCCACTGCCCAGTACCCAGCACCCAGACATGCCCAGCACTCAAAAATGCCCAGCGCCCGACACACCAGAATGCAGCAAACCAGCCCCCTATGTCCCCAGTGATCAGCACAGAGCACACGGACATGCCCAGCACCCAGAACCCGGACATGCCCAGCACTCCCAACACCCACCATCCAGCACCCTACAGGCCTCACAGCCAGCATGCTCAGTGCCCAGAAACCAGCATACCCAACACCCAGCATCCCCACCGCCCAGCACGCAGCACCCCCAGTGCCCAGCACGCCACACTTAGACATGACCAGCACACGGACATGCCCAGCACTCAGCAACCCCAGTGCACAGAACCAAGCACCCCCAAGCACCGAGAAACCAACAACCCCAGCGTCCAGCACCCAGCACCCCCAGGTCCCAGCAACCAACACCCGCACACGCCGAGCACCCCCACCGCCCAACACCCAGCACAGGGACATGCCCTGCACACCCAAAGACCATCAGCCCCAGTGCCAAGCACCCAGCACTGCCATTGCCTAGCACCCAGACATGCTGAGCACCCAGAACCTCCACCGCCCACCACTGCCAGTGCACAGTACCCAGCACCCGGTCATGACCAGCAACTGGAAATGCCCACAGCCAGCACCCCTAGATCCCAGCAGACGGTTCTCCCAGTGCCCAGCATCCAGTCATGCCAAGCACCTGGACATGCCCAACACCCAATACCCCCAGCACCCAGTCATGCCAAGCACCTGGACATGCCCGGCACCCAATATCCCCAGCTCCCAGGAGCCCCAGCACCCAGCAGCAAGACATACCCTGCACCCGCTTATGCATAGTACCCAGCAGTCCCAGGGCCCAGCAACCACACCCCCAGGACTTGGCCCCCAGCACTCGCACCGCCCAGCAACCCCAGTGCACAGCACCCACTAACCCCATTGCCCAGCATCCCCAGCGCACAGCATCCAGCATATGGACATGCCCAGCACATGGACATGCCCACTAGCCAGCACCCCTAGTGCCCAGCACCCAGAGCTCCCTCCATCCATCACCCAGCACCCAGACATGCCCAGCGCTCAGCACCCCCACCACTCAACAGCCAGGATCAGGAAATGCCCGGCAACAAGCACTCCCCTGCCTACCACCGCCAGTGCCCAATAACCAGCACACAGACAATGCCCACCAGTCAGCATCCCCAGCGCCAAGCACTCAGTCCACAGGCATGCCCAGCACCCTGATATGCATAGTCCCCAGCAGTCCCAGTGCCCAGGACCCATCACTTGGAAATGCCCAGCACCCTGCAGCCCCAGCGCCTAGAACGCAGTACCCCCCAATGACCAGCACCCAGCGCTGCCTGTAGCCAGCATCCACCACCCGGCATGATCATCACCTGGCCATTCCCAGCACCAAGACCTCCCAGTGCCCAGCACAGGGACATGTCGAGCACCCAGATATGCCCAACACCCAGACATGTCCAGAACCCACTCCACTCAGGGCCCAGCACACAGTACCCCCACGGCCCAGCACCGACACATGCCCCGCACCAAGCACTGCCAAGGCTACCAAGGGGTGCTAGGTGTGCTGGATGTTGCGCATTTGCGGTGCTGGAGATGGCTGGGTGCTGGACAGCTGAGAAGGGGCTGTAAAGGGAAGGTGAGAGCCGCGAACATATTTCAGTCCTGGCCAAATGTGTGTGGGAGCTCGACGGGGCACTCGACTGCTTTCCAGTTGGGCTCTGGCAAGGTTGACAGTTCAGTGCTACAGCAAGCGCATAGCCCCGGTGTTGGTGGGGGCCTCAAAGGGCTGCAAGGGAAGGCGAGTGCAACGAACAACAGTCCATGTTGGTTCCTTCGGTGTTGGAGCGCCATCTAGTGGATAGACGTTTCGGAGTTTGGCTGTGATCAAGGTAAGATGTAGCTTGGTGTTCAGGTGGGAGATCAAAGGGAGGGGGCCAGTGTCGGTGTGCTGAGAAGGGCCTGCCAAGGGAAGGTGAGGGTCAGCATCAACCTTGAGTCCTGGCTATACTCTCTTGGAGCCCCATGTGGTGGGTGGCCGCTTCGGAGCTTGGCTCTGAGGAAGGGAAGGGCTAGGTTGACATTAGGTGCGAGAACAGACAGAGAGCCCCAGTGTTGGTGGGGCTGGTAAACGAATCTGAGGGCCAGCATCAACCTTGAGTCCTGGCTATACTCTCTTGGAGCCCCATGTGGTGGTGGCCGCTTCGGAGCTTGGCTCTGAAGAGAGTAAGGGCTACGTTGACGTTAGTTGCGAGATGATACGCAGAGCCCTGATGTTGGTGGGGCTTAGAAAGGGCTGCCAAGTGAGCGTGAGTGCCAGCATCAATCTTGAGTCCTGGTAGTTCTGTGCCTGAGCCCCAGGAGGTGAGTGGCCGCTGCGGAGCTTGACTCTGATGAGGGCAAGGGATAGTTTGAGGTAAGGCGCGAGAACAAGCCACAGAGCCCCCGTGTTGGTGGGGCTGCCGTGCGAGAGTGAGTGCCAGCATCAACCATGATCCTGGCTACTTCTGTGCCTGAGCCCCATGTGGTGGGTGGCCGTTTCAGAACTTGACTCTGCGGAGGGTAAGGGCTAGGTTGAGGTTAGGTGCGAGAACAGAGTCAGCGCCCCGGTGTTGGTGGAGGAGAGAAGGGCCTGCCAAGCGAATGTGGGGACCGGCATCAACCTTGAGTCCTGGCTACTTCTGTGCCTGAGCCCCAGGAGGTGAGTGGCCGGTGCGGAGCTTGGCTCTGATGAGGGCAAGGGATAGCTGGATGTTAGGCGGGAAAAGAACCACAGAGCCCCGGTGTTGGGGGGGACTGAGAAGGGCCTGTCAATGGATGGGGAGGGCCAGCATTGGCTTTGAGTCCTGGCTACTTCTGTGCCTGAGCCCCATGTGGTGGGTGGCCGCTTTGGAGCTAGGCTCTGATGAGGGTAAGGGCTCGGTTGACTTTAGGAGGGAGAAGGAACACAGAGCCCGATGTTGGTGGGGCTGAGGAGGGGCTGCCAAGGGAAGGTGAAGGCCAGCATCAACCTTGAGTCCTGGCTACTCTGTCCCTGAGCCCCAGGAGATGGGTCAGCCTTTAGGAGCTTAGCGCTGAGGAGGGGAATCGATAGGTTGACGTTGGGAGGCAGAATAAACACAGAGCCCCGGTGTTGGTGGGGCTGAGGAGGGGCTGCCAGGGGAGGTGAGGGCAAGTAGAAGCCTTCAGTTCTGGCTACTTCTGTGCCTGATCCCCATTTGGTGCATGGCCGCTTTGAAGTTGGGCTCTGATGAGGGTGAGGGATAGGTTGAGGTCAGGAGAGATAACAAAAGCAGCGCCCTGGTGTTGGGGGGCTGAGGAGAACCTGCCAAGCGAGCGTGAGTGCCAGCATCGACCTTGAGGCCTGGCTACTCTGTCCCTCAGCCCCATGAGGTGGGTCGGCGCTTTGGAGCTTAGGCTCTGATAAGGGCAAGGGATAGCTTGAGTTTAGGCGCGAGAAGAAGACACAGAGCCCCCGTGTTGGTGGGGCTGCCACGCGAGAGTGAGTGCCAGCATCACCCTTGAGCCCTGGCTACTTCCGTGCCTGAGCCCCATGAGGTGGGTGGCTGCTTTGGAGCTGGGTCTGATGAGGGTAAGGGCTCGGTTGACTTTAGGAGGGAGAACAAACACAGTGCCCCAGTGTTGATGGGGCTGAGGAGGGGCTGCCAAGGGAAGGTGAGGGCAAGTAGAAGCCTTCAGTTCTGGCAACTTCTGTGCCTGAGCCCCACGTGGTGGATGGCCGCTTCGGAGCTGGGTATCCATGTTGAGGGTAAGGGCTAGGTTGAAGTTAAGTGCGAGAACAGACACAGAGCCCCGGTGTTGGTGGGGCTGAGGAGGGGCTGCCAAGGCAAGGTGAGGGCCAGCATCGACCTTGAGTCCTGGCTACTCTGTCCCTGAGCCCCAGGAGATGGGTCGGCGTTTAGGAGCTTAGCGCTGAGGAGGGGAAGGGATAGGTTGACGTTGGGAGGCGTAACAAACAGAGAGCCCTGGTGTTGGTGGCGCTGAGAAAGGGCTGCTAAGTGAGCGTGAGTGCCAGTATCAACCTTGACTGCTGTCTACTTCTGTGCCTGAGCCCATGAGGTGAGTGGCCGCTTCAGAGCTTTGCTCTGAGGAAGGGAAGGGCTAGGTTGACATTAGGTGCGAGAACAGACAGAGAGCCCCAGTGTTGGTGGGGCTGGTAAACGAATCTGAGGGCCAGCATCAACCTTGAGTCCTGGCTATACTCTCTTGGAGCCCCATGTGGTGGCGGCCGCTTCGGAGCTTGGCTCTGAAGAGGGTGAGGGCTACGTTGACGTTAGTTGCGAGATGATACGCAGAGCCCTGATGTTGGTGGGGCTTAGAAAGGGCTGCCAAGTGAGCGTGAGTGCCAGCATCAATCTTGAGTCCTGGTAGTTCTGTGCCTGAGCCCCAGGAGGTGAGTGGCCGCTGCGGAGCTTGACTCTGATGAGGGCAAGGGATAGTTTGAGGTAAGGCGCGAGAACAAGCCACAGAGCCCCCGTGTTGGTGGGGCTGCCATGCGAGAGTGAGTGCCAGCATCAACCATGATCCTGGCTACTTCTGTGCCTGAGCCCCATGTGGTGGGTGGCCGTTTCAGAACTTGACTCTGCGGAGGGTAAGGGCTAGGTTGAGGTTAGGTGCGAGAACAGAGTCAGCGCCCCGGTGTTGGTGGAGGAGAGAAGGGCCTGCCAAGCGAATGTGGGGACCGGCATCAACCTTGAGTCCTGGCTACTTCTGTGCCTGAGCCCCAGGAGGTGAGTGGCCGGTGCGGAGCTTGGCTCTGATGAGGGCAAGGGATAGCTGGATGTTAGGCGGGTAAAGAACCACAGAGCCCCGGTGTTGGGGGGGACTGAGAAGGGCCTGTCAATGGATGGGGAGGGCCAGCATTGGCTTTGAGTCCTGGCTACTTCTGTGCCGGAGCCCCATGTGGTGTGTGGCCGCTTTGGAGCTAGGCTCTGATGAGGGTAAGGGCTCGGTTGACTTTAGGAGGGAGAAGGAACACAGAGCCCCATGTTGGTGGGGCTGAGGAGGGGCTGCCAAGGGAAGGTGAGGGCCAGCATCAACCTTGAGTCCTGGCTACTCTGTCCCTGAGCCCCAGGAGATGGGTCAGCCTTTAGGAGCTTAGCGCTGAGGAGGGGAATCGATAGGTTGACGTTGGGAGGCAGAATAAACACAGAGCCCCGGTGTTGGTGGGGCTGAGGAGGGGCTGCCAGGGGAGGTGAGGGCAAGTAGAAGCCTTCAGTTCTGGCTACTTCTGTGCCTGATCCCCATTTGGTGCATGGCCGCTTTGAAGTTGGGCTCTGATGAGGGTGAGGGATAGGTTGAGGTCAGGAGAGATAACAAAAGCAGCGCCCTGGTGTTGGGGGGCTGAGGAGAACCTGCCAAGCGAGCGTGAGTGCCAGCATCGACCTTGAGTCCTGGCTACTCTGTCCCTCAGCCCCATGAGGTGGGTCGGCGCTTTGGAGCTTAGGCTCTGATAAGGGCAAGGGATAGCTTGAGTTTAGGCGCGAGAAGAAGACACAGAGCCGCCGTGTTGGTGGGGCTGCCACGCGAGAGTGAGTGCCAGCATCACCCTTGAGCCCTGGCTACTTCCGTGCCTGAGCCCCATGAGGTGGGTGGCTGCTTTGGAGCTGGGTCTGATGAGGGTAAGGGCTCGGTTGACTTTAGGAGGGAGAACAAACACAGTGCCCCAGTGTTGATGGGGCTGAGGAGGGGCTGCCAAGGGAAGGTGAGGGCAAGTAGAAGCCTTCAGTTCTGGCAACTTCTGTGCCTGAGCCCCACGTGGTGGATGGCCGCTTCGGAGCTGGGTATCCATGTTGAGGGTAAGGGCTAGGTTGAAGTTAAGTGCGAGAACAGACACAGAGCCCCGGTGTTGGTGGGGCTGAGGAGGGGCTGCCAAGGCAAGGTGAGGGCCAGCATCGACCTTGAGTCCTGGCTACTCTGTCCCTGAGCCCCAGGAGATGGGTCGGCGTTTAGGAGCTTAGCGCTGAGGAGGGGAAGGGATAGGTTGACGTTGGGAGGCGTAACAAACAGAGAGCCCTGGTGTTGGTGGCGCTGAGAAAGGGCTGCTAAGTGAGCGTGAGTGCCAGTATCAACCTTGACTGCTGTCTACTTCTGTGCCTGAGCCCATGAGGTGAGTGGCCGCTTCAGAGCTTTGCTCTGAGGAAGGGAAGGGCTAGGTTGACATTAGGTGCGAGAACAGACAGAGAGCCCCAGTGTTGGTGGGGCTGGTAAACGAATCTGAGGGCCAGCATCAACCTTGAGTCCTGGCTATACTCTCTTGGAGCCCCATGTGGTGGTGGCCGCTTCGGAGCTTGGCTCTGAAGAGGGTGAGGGCTACGTTGACGTTAGTTGCGAGATGATACGCAGAGCCCTGATGTTGGTGGGGCTTAGAAAGGGCTGCCAAGTGAGCGTGAGTGCCAGCATCAATCTTGAGTCCTGGTAGTTCTGTGCCTGAGCCCCAGGAGGTGAGTGGCCGCTGCGGAGCTTGACTCGGATGAGGGCAAGGGATAGTTTGAGGTAAGGCGCGAGAACAAGCCACAGAGCCCCCGTGTTGGTGGGGCTGCCATGCGAGAGTGAGTGCCAGCATCAACCATGATCCTGGCTACTTCTGTGCCTGAGCCCCATGTGGTGGGTGGCCGTTTCAGAACTTGACTCTGCGGAGGGTAAGGGCTAGGTTGAGGTTAGGTGCGAGAACAGAGTCAGCGCCCCGGTGTTGGTGGAGGAGAGAAGGGCCTGCCAAGCGAATGTGGGGACCGGCATCAACCTTGAGTCCTGGCTACTTCTGTGCCTGAGCCCCAGGAGGTGAGTGGCCGGTGCGGAGCTTGGCTCTGATGAGGGCAAGGGATAGCTGGATGTTAGGCGGGAAAAGAGCCACAGAGCCCCGGTGTTGGGGGGGACTGAGAAGGGCCTGTCAATGGATGGGAAGGGCCAGCATTGTCTTTGAGTCCTGGCTACTTCTGTGCCTGAGCCCCATGTGGTGGGTGGCCGCTTTGGAGCTAGGCTCTGATGAGGGTAAGGGCTCGGTTGACTTTAGGAGGGAGAATTAACACAGAGCCCCATGTTGGTGGGGCTGAGGAGGGGCTGCCAAGGGAAGGTGAGGGCCAGCATCAACCTTGAGTCCTGGCTACTCTGTCCCTGAGCCCCAGGAGATGGGTTGGCGCTTGGGAGCTTCGCTCGGATGATGGTGAGGGATACGTTGACTTTAGGAGGGATAATAAACACAGAGCCCCGGTGTTCGTGGGGATGAGTAGAGGCAGCCAAGGCAAGGTTAGTGCCAGCATCCACCTTGACTGCTGGCTACTTCTGTGCCTGAGCCGCAGGAGGTGAGTGGCCGCTGCGGAGATTAGCATGATGAGGGTAAGAGCTAGGTTGAGGTTCTGCGTTAGATAACGCCACCGACCACATGGCGCGCCAACAGAGGTAGCCCTCTTCGCGGCCCCGACAACAGCGGCCCCCTCCCTTAGTTCTCCCAGCTACATGTCGGCCTATGCCTTATTGTCACCAGAGCCCATTTCTAAAACGGCTTCCCACCAGATGGCGCTCCAACACAGAAGGAACCAGCATTGAAAGCTGTTTCCTGCTCTTGCGTTTCATGGGGGCTGTGCTCTCGCTCTACCGCCCATCCCTCAACCTTGCCACAGCCCAACTGCAAAACAGTCAATCGCCCCTTCGGGCTCCCATACACAAATAGGCAGGACAGAAACATGTTGGCTGCTCTCATCTTCCCTTGAGAGACCCTTCTCAGACGTCCAGGACCCAGCCACCTCCAGCACCCCAAATGCACCATATCCACCACACTTAGCATCTCTTGCTGCACGTTGGTGGTGCTTGGTGCTGGGCATGTTCTGTTGTTGAATGGTGGGGGTGCTGGGTGGTGGGCACTGCGGGGGCTGGCTTGCTGTCATGTCCTGGTGCTGGGTGGTGGGGTGCTGGGTGCGAGGCCTTGAGCATAGTGGGTTCTGGACATCTATGGGTGCCAGGCATCTTAGGCTGCTGGGCATTTCCAAGTGATGGGTCCTAGGCACTGGGACTGCTGGGTGCTTGGGGTGCTGGGTGCTAGCTGGTGTAGGTGCTGAGGGCTAGGCCCTGGGAGTGCTGGTTGCTGGGCCCTGGGAGTGGTGGGTAATATGCATGAAGAGAGGGCAGGGTATGTCTTGCTGCTGGGCACTGCGGCTGCTGGGTGGTAGTGATGTCCAGGTGGTGTGTGTTGGCAGTGGGTGTGCTGGGCTGCGTGATAGTCCGGGAGGTATTGGGCCGTGGGGGTGCTGAGCAGTGGGGTTTCTTGGTGCTGTGTGGAGGGTATGATGGGTGCACTGCACTGGCGTTCTGAATGCTGAGCACTGCAGGTGCTCTGTGCTGGGCATGTCCAGGTGCTATGTGCTGATCACTGCAGATGTTGGGGGCTGCTTTGCTGGGATCTGGTGTGTTGGGCACTGGGCATGTTTGGGTGCTGGGCATGGCTGGGTGCTGGATACTAGGCACTGGCGATATGGGGTGGTGGGGGTGCTACGTGCTGGGCATGTCCGGTTTGTGGTGGGTGTTGGGCAGTGGGAGTACTGGGGGTGCTGGGCCCTGGCATTGCTGGGTACTAGGCATAACTGAGTGCAGAGTATGTCTTGGTGGTGGATGCTGATGTGCTGGAGGTACTGGGTGCTGGGTGTTGGGCATATGTGGTGCTGGGTGGTTGTGCTGGGGATGCTGGATGCTGTGCTCTGGGAGTGCTGAATTCCTGGCGTCTGTGTGCTGGGCATGTGGGGGTGCTGTGTTTGAGCCCTGGGCATGACCGGGTGCAGGGTGCTGGGCACTGGGGGTGGTGGCTACTGGGAGCAAGAGGTGCTGGCTGTGAGCATTTCCAGTTGCTGGTCATGACGGGCTGCTGGGAGTGTCCAGGTGCTGGGCATGTCCGGATGCTGTGTGCTCGGCACTTGGGGTTCTGGGTGGTGGGCAGTGAGGGTGCTGGGAATTAGTGCTGGGCCATGGGAGCACTGGTTGCTGTGTATGTCAGGGTGCTGGGCATTTCTGGGTGCTGGGTACTTGGGGTGCTGGGGGTACTGGATGCTGGCTGTTGGGTATGCTGGTTTCTGGGCACAGGGGGTGCTGGCTGCCGAGTGCTGCGGGTGCTGGGCATGTGCGGGTGCTATGTGCTGATCCCTGGGGATGGTGGGGGCTGGTTTGCTGGGTTCTGGTGTGTTGGGCGCTGGGTATGGCTGGGTGCTGGTCATGGCTGGGTACTGGGCACTGGTAGTGTGGGGCAATGGGGGTGCTGCGTGCTGGACACGTCCGGGTGGTGGGTGTTGGGCGGTGGGGGTGCTGGGTGCTGGGCCCTGCTATTGCTGGGTAGTAGGCATAACTGCTTGCAGGGTATCTCTTGGTGGTGGGTCCTGGAGGTACAGGGTGCTGCGTGCTGGCCGTATTTGGTGCTGGGTGCTGAGCATATCCGGTGCTGGCTGCGTGCTCTGGGGTTGCTGTAGTCTGGGGATGCTGGATTCTTGGCATGTGCGTGTGCTGGGCCCTGGTTGTGCTGGGTATGTGTCGGTGCTGGTTGTTGGGCAGTATGGGTGCTGTGTGGTGGGCCCTGGGCATGCCCGGCTGCTGTGTGATGGGCACTCGGGGCTGCTGAGAGGTGGGAAGCTGCCTGCTGGGCATGTGTGAGCGGTGGGGAGGTCTGGGTGCTGGGCATACCTGGGTGCTGGGTACTGGGCAGTGGGGCTGGCGGGCGGGGGGGGTGCTGTGTGCTGGGCATGTCGGGGCGGTGTGTGTTGGGTGGTGGAAGTGCTGGGCGCTGGGCGCTGGGACTGTGGCTTTCTGGGCGCTGGGGGTGCTGGGTTCTGTGCCCTGGGGTTGCTGGGTGCTGGGCGTGACTGGGTGGTGGGTGCTGCCCTGAGGTTGCTGGGTGCTGGGCACCGGGCTTGCTGGGTGCTGGGCGGTGCGGGTGCTGGTGGCTAGGTAGTGGGGGTGCTGGTTGCTGGGCCCTGGGACTGCTGGGTACCATGCATAAGCGGGTACAGGGTATGTCTTGCTGCTGGATGCTGGGTGCTGGGGCGGGGGCTACTGGGAGCTGGGGTTATTGTGTGCTGGGCCCTGGGGTGTTTGGTGCTGGGCATTTCCAGGTGCTTGGCATGACCCGGTGCTGGGCCCTGTGGGTGCTGGCTGCTGGGAGCTAGGGGTGCTGGCAGTGGGCATTTCCAGTTGCTGGTCATGACCAGGAGCTATGTGCTGGGTATGTCCAGGTGCTGGGCATGTCCGGATGCTGTGTGCTCGGCACTTGGGGTTCTGGGTGGTGGGCAGTGAGGGTACTGGGCGCTGGGATGCTGGGATGCTGGGTGCTGGGTGCTGGGCACTGGGGCTGCTGGGTGGTGGGCATGTCCAGGTGCTGTGTGTTGGCGGTGGGTATGCTGGGTTGTGCGCATGTCCGGGAATTAGTGCTGGGCCATGGGGGCGCTGGGTACTGGGCAGTGGGATTTCTTGGTGCTGGGTGGAGGGTATGACGGGTGCATGGCGTGGTTTAACCCCAGCCAGCAAATAAACCCCAAGCAGCTGCTCGCTCGCTCCCCCGCCTCCCCCCAGGCCCCCCCCGTGGCATGGGGGAGAGAAGCGGGGGGGCACAAGTAGGAAAACTCCCGTGTTGAGATAAAAACAGTTTAATAATTGAAATAAAATGAAGTAGAACAGTAAGAAGAACCAGGAGAACAACAAGAATAACAGACTATACAAAGCTGGCAATGTACAATGGAACTGCTCACTGCCGCCGGCTGCGTGTCACGAAGCGGGGGAGGGGGAGCCTCCCCGCCCCCCCTCCCGTTTTCATACTCAGCATGATGTTACATGGTATAGAATACCCCATTGGTCAGCTGGGTCAAGCACCCCGGCTGTGCTCTGCGCCGCCCCCCCTCCCCCGCCCCGAGAGCTTCGCCTGCACACGGCTCGGCATGGGAGGCCGAAAAGAGAAAACAAAACAAAAGTCTCCCCTGTGCAAGCTCCGCCCAGCAACAACAGAAGCATCAATGGGCCATCAACGCTCCTCTCATACCAAACCCAAAAGGCAGCACACCCCCCAAGCTCCTGGGAAGAAAGTTACCTCTGTGCCAGCCGGAAGCAGGACCGTGCAGTGCGCTGGCGTTCGGAGTGCTGGGTCCTAGGAGTGCTGGGTGCTGTGCATGTCCGGGTGCTGGGCATGTCTGGGTGCTGGGTGCTGGGTACTTGGGGTGCTGGGGGTACTGGATGCTGGCTGTTGGGTATGCTGGTTTCTGGGCACAGGGGGTGCTGGCTGCCGAGTGCTGCGGGTGCTGGGCATGTGCGGGTGCTATGTGCTGATCCCTGGGGATGGTGGGGGCTGGTTTGCTGGGTTCTGGTGTGTTGGGCGCTGGGTATGGCTGGGTGCTGGTCATGGCTGGGTACTGGGCACTGGTAGTGTGGGGCAATGGGGGTGCTGCGTGCTGGACACGTCCGGGTGGTGGGTGTTGGGCGGTGGGGGTGCTGGGTGCTGGGCCCTGCTATTGCTGGGTAGTAGGCATAACTGCTTGCAGGGTATCTCTTGGTGGTGGGTCCTGGAGGTACAGGGTGCTGCGTGCTGGCCGTATTTGGTGCTGGGTGCTGAGCATATCCGGTGCTGGCTGCGTGCTCTGGGGTTGCTGTAGTCTGGGGATGCTGGATTCTTGGCATGTGCGTGTGCTGGGCCCTGGTTGTGCTGGGTATGTGTCGGTGCTGGTTGTTGGGCAGTATGGGTGCTGTGTGGTGGGCCCTGGGCATGCCCGGCTGCTGTGTGATGGGCACTCGGGGCTGCTGAGAGGTGGGAAGCTGCCTGCTGGGCATGTGTGAGCGGTGGGGAGGTCTGGGTGCTGGGCATACCTGGGTGCTGGGTACTGGGCAGTGGGGCTGGCGGGCGGGGGGGGTGCTGTGTGCTGGGCATGTCGGGGCGGTGTGTGTTGGGTGGTGGAAGTGCTGGGCGCTGGGCGCTGGGACTGTGGCTTTCTGGGCGCTGGGGGTGCTGGGTTCTGTGCCCTGGGGTTGCTGGGTGCTGGGCGTGACTGGGTGGTGGGTGCTGCCCTGAGGTTGCTGGGTGCTGGGCACCGGGCTTGCTGGGTGCTGGGCGGTGCGGGTGCTGGTGGCTAGGTAGTGGGGGTGCTGGTTGCTGGGCCCTGGGACTGCTGGGTACCATGCATAAGCGGGTACAGGGTATGTCTTGCTGCTGGATGCTGGGTGCTGGGGCGGGGGCTACTGGGAGCTGGGGTTATTGTGTGCTGGGCCCTGGGGTGTTTGGTGCTGGGCATTTCCAGGTGCTTGGCATGACCCGGTGCTGGGCCCTGTGGGTGCTGGCTGCTGGGAGCTAGGGGTGCTGGCAGTGGGCATTTCCAGTTGCTGGTCATGACCAGGAGCTATGTGCTGGGTATGTCCAGGTGCTGGGCATGTCCGGATGCTGTGTGCTCGGCACTTGGGGTTCTGGGTGGTGGGCAGTGAGGGTACTGGGCGCTGGGATGCTGGGTGCTGGGTGCTGGGCACTGGGGCTGCTGGGTGGTGGGCATGTCCAGGTGCTGTGTGTTGGCGGTGGGTATGCTGGGTTGTGCGCATGTCCGGGAATTAGTGCTGTGCCCTGGGAGTGCTGGGTGCGGGGAGCTAGGGTTGCTGGCTGTGGGCATTTCCAGTTGCTGGTCATGAGGAGGTGCTGGGTTTTGGGTCTTGTGGGTGCTGGGCAAGTCCAGGTGCTGGGCATGTCTAAATGCTCTGTGCTCGCCACTTGGGGTTCGGGGTAGTGTGCAGTGAGGGTGCACACCAAAGACCCACCATCCAGCACCCCCAAAAGTCTCACATACAGCCCCCCAGTGGCAGAAACCAGCATACCCAACACCCAGCATCCAGTACCCCCACTGCCCAGCACCTGTACACGCCCAGCACCCACAAGACGCAGCACTCAGCACCAGGTCATGACCAGCAACTGGAAATTGCCATAGCCAGCACCCCTAGCTCCCAGCACCGCCAGTGCCCAGCACCCAGTCATGCTCAGCACCCGGTACCCAGTGCTTAGCATCCAATACTCCCAGTACTCAGTAGCCCCAGCACCCATCAGCAAGACATACCCTGCACCCACTTATGCATAGTACCCAGCAGTCCCAGGGCCCAGCAACCAGCACCCCCAGTACCTAGCCAGGGGCTAGGCGCACCCAGCAACCCCAGTGCCCAGCACCCAGCACCCGGACATGCCCAAAACCCAGCAACGCCAGTGCCTAGAACCCAGCACCCCCAGTGCCCAGAAACCAACAGCCCCAGCACCCCAGGGCCCAGTAACAAGCAACCTCAGCACACAGATATTCCCAGCACCCACCACACAGCCCAACCCGCAGCACCCACACATACCCAGCACAACCAGGGCCCAGCACACGCACATGCCAAGAATCCAGCACCCCCAGAGCACAGCCCCCAGCAACAGCAGCATGCGCACCCAGCACTGGATATGCCCAACACCCAGCACACTACCTCCAGCACCAAGAGATACTCTGCATTCAGTTATACATAGTACCCAGCAATACCAGGTTGCAGCACCCCCAGTACCTAGCATCCAGCACCCCCGCCGCCCAACACCCACCACCCGGACATGCCCAGCACACAGCACCCGCACAGCCCCACTGCCCAGTACCCAGCACCCAGACATGCCCAGCACTCAAAAATGCCCAGCGCCCGACACACCAGAATGCAGCAAACCAGCCCCCTATGTCCCCAGTGATCAGCACAGAGCACACGGACATGCCCAGCACCCAGAACCCGGACATGCCCAGCACTCCCAACACCCACCATCCAGCACCCTACAGGCCTCACAGCCAGCATGCTCAGTGCCCAGAAACCAGCATACCCAACACCCAGCATCCCCACCGCCCAGCACGCAGCACCCCCAGTGCCCAGCACGCCACACTTAGACATGACCAGCACGCGGACATGCCCAGCACTCAGCAACCCCAGTGCACAGAACCAAGCACCCCCGGCACCGAGAAACCAACAACCCCAGCGTCCAGCACCCAGCACCCCCAGGTCCCAGCAACCAACACCCGCACACGCCGAGCACCCCCACCGCCCAACACCCAGCACAGGGACATGCCCTGCACACCCAAAGACCATCAGCCCCAGTGCCAAGCACCCAGCACTGCCATTGCCTAGCACCCAGACACGCTGAGCACCCAGAACCTCCACCGCCCACCACTGCCAGTGCACAGTACCCAGCACCCGGTCATGACCAGCAACTGGAAATGCCCACAGCCAGCACCCCTAGATCCCAGCAGACGGCTCTCCCAGTGCCCAGCATCCAGTCATGCCAAGCACCTGGACATGCCCAGCACCCAATACCCCCAGCACCCAGTCATGCCAAGCACCTGGACATGCCCGGCACCCAATATCCCCAGCTCCCAGGAGCCCCAGCACCCAGCAGCAAGACATACCCTGCACCCGCTTATGCATAGTACCCAGCAGTCCCAGGGCCCAGCAACCAGCACCCCCAGGACTTGGCCCCCAGCACTCGCACCGCCCAGCAACCCCAGTGCACAGCACCCACTAACCCCATTGCCCAGCATCCCCAGCGCACAGCATCCAGCATATGGACATGCCCAGCACATGGACATGCCCACTAGCCAGCACCCCTAGTGCCCAGCACCCAGAGCTCCCTCCATCCATCACCCAGCACCCAGACATGCCCAGCGCTCAGCACCCCCACCACTCAACAGCCAGGATCAGGAAATGCCCGGCAACAAGCACTCCCCTGCCTACCACCGCCAGTGCCCAATAACCAGCACACAGACAATGCCCACCAGTCAGCATCCCCAGCGCCAAGCACTCAGTCCACAGGCATGCCCAGCACCCTGATATGCATAGTCCCCAGCAGTCCCAGTGCCCAGGACCCATCACTTGGACATGCCCAGCACCCTGCAGCCCCAGCACCTAGAACGCAGTACCCCCCAATGACCAGCACCCAGCGCTGCCTGTAGCCAGCATCCACCACCCGGCATGATCATCACCTGGCCATTCCCAGCACCAAGACCTCCCAGTGCCCAGCACAGGGACATGTCGAGCACCCAGATATGCCCAACACCCAGACATGTCCAGAACCCACTCCACTCAGGGCCCAGCACACAGTACCCCCACGGCCCAGCACCGACACATGCCCCGCACCAAGCACTGCCAAGGCTACCAAGGGGTGCTAGGTGTGCTGGACGTTGCGCATTTGCGGTGCTGGAGATGGCTGGGTGCTGGACAGCTGAGAAGGGGCTGTAAAGGGAAGGTGAGAGCCGCGAACATATTTCAGTCCTGGCCAAATGTGTGTGGGAGCTCGACGGGGCACTCGACTGCTTTCCAGTTGGGCTCTGGCAAGGTTGACAGTTCAGTGCTACAGCAAGCGCATAGCCCCGGTGTTGGTGGGGGCCTCAAAGGGCTGCAAGGGAAGGCGAGTGCAACGAACAACAGGCCATGTTGGTTCCTTCGGTGTTGGAGCGCCATCTAGTGGGTAGACGTTTCGGAGTTTGGCTGTGATCAAGGTAAGATGTAGGTTGGTGTTCAGGTGGGAGATCAAAGGGAGGGGGCCGGTGTCGGTGTGCTGAGAAGGGCCTGCCAAGGGAAGGTGAGGGTCAGCATCAACCTTGAGTCCTGGCTATACTCTCTTGGAGCCCCATGTGGTGGGTGGCCGCTTCGGAGCTTGGCTCTGAGGAAGGGAAGGGCTAGGTTGACATTAGGTGCGAGAACAGACAGAGAGCCCCAGTGTTGGTGGGGCTGGTAAACGAATCTGAGGGCCAGCATCAACCTTGAGTCCTGGCTATACTCTCTTGGAGCCCCATGTGGTGGTGGCCGCTTCGGAGCTTGGCTCTGAAGAGGGTAAGGGCTACGTTGACGTTAGCTGCGAGATGATACACAGAGCCCTGATGTTGGTGGGGCTTAGAAAGGGCTGCCAAGTGAGCGTGAGTGCCAGCATCAATCTTGAGTCCTGGTAGTTCTGTGCCTGAGCCCCAGGAGGTGAGTGGCCGCTGCGGAGTTGACTCTGATGAGGGCAAGGGATAGTTTGAGGTAAGGCGCGAGAACAAGCCACAGAGCCCCCGTGTTGGTGGGGCTGCCATGCGAGAGTGAGTGCCAGCATCAACCATGAGTCCTGGCTACTTCTGTGCCTGAGCCCCATGTGGTGGGTGGCCGCTTTGGAGCTAGGCTCTGATGAGGGTAAGGGCTCGGTTGACTTTAGGAGGGAGAAGGAACACAGAGCCCCATGTTGGTGGGGCTGAGGAGGGGCTGCCAAGGGAAGGTGAGGGCAAGTAGAAGCCTTCAGTTCTGGCAACTTCTGTGCCTGAGCCCCACGTGGTGGATGGCCGCTTCGGAGCTGGGTATCCATGTTGAGGGTAAGGGCTAGGTTGAAGTTAAGTGCGAGAACAGACACAGAGCCCCGGTGTTGGTGGGGCTGAGGAGGGGCTGCCAAGGCAAGGTGAGGGCCAGCATCGACCTTGAGTCCTGGCTACTCTGTCCCTGAGCCCCAGGAGATGGGTCGGCGTTTAGGAGCTTAGCGCTGAGGAGGGGAAGGGATAGGTTGACGTTGGGAGGCGTAACAAACAGAGAGCCCTGGTGTTGGTGGCGCTGAGAAAGGGCTGCTAAGTGAGCGTGAGTGCCAGCATCAACCTTGACTGCTGTCTACTTCTGTGCCTGAGCCCATGAGGTGAGTGGCCGCTTCAGAGCTTTGCTCTGAGGAAGGGAAGGGCTAGGTTGACATTAGGTGCGAGAACAGACAGAGAGCCCCAGTGTTGGTGGGGCTGGTAAACGAATCTGAGTGCCAGCATCAACCTTGAGTCCTGGCTATACTCTCTTGGAGCCCCATGTGGTGGGTGGCCGCTTCGGAGCTTGGCTCTGAAGAGAGTAAGGGCTACGTTGACGTTAGTTGCGAGATGATACACAGAGCCCTGATGTTGGTGGGGCTTAGAAAGGGCTGCCAAGTGAGCGTGAGTGCCAGCATCAATCTTGAGTCCTGGTAGTTCTGTGCCTGAGCCCCAGGAGGTGAGTGGCCGCTGCGGAGCTTGACTCTGATGAGGGCAAGGGATAGTTTGAGGTAAGGCGCGAGAACAAGCCACAGAGCCCCCGTGTTGGTGGGGCTGCCATGCGAGAGTGAGTGCCAGCATCAACCATGAGTCCTGGCTACTTCTGTGCCTGAGCCCCATGTGGTGGGTGGCCGTTTCAGAACTTGACTCTGCGGAGGGTAAGGGCTAGGTTGAGGTTAGGTGCGAGAACAGAGTCAGCGCCCCGCTGTTGGTGGAGCAGAGAAGGGCCTGCCAAGCGAATGTGGGGACCGGCATCAACCTTGAGTCCTGGCTACTTCTGTGCCTGAGCCCCAGGAGGTGAGTGGCCGGTGCGGAGCTTGGCTCTGATGAGGGCAAGGGATAGCTGGATGTTAGGCGGGAAAAGAACCACAGAGCCCCGGTGTTGGGGGAGACTGAGAAGGGACTGTCAATGGATGGGAAGGGCCAGCATTGTCTTTGAGTCCTGGCTACTTCTGTGCCTGAGCCCCATGTGGTGGGTGGCCGCTTTGGAGCTAGGCTCTGATGAGGGTAAGGGCTCGGTTGACTTTAGGAGGGAGAAGGAACACAGAGCCCCATGTTGGTGGGGCTGAGGAGGGGCTGCCAAGGCAAGGTGAGGGCCAGCATCAACCTTGAGTCCTGGCTACTCTGTCCCTGAGCCCCAGGAGATGGGTCGGCGCTTGGGAGCTTCGCTCGGATGACGGTGAGGGATACGTTGACTTTAAAAGGGATAATAAACACAGAGCCCCGGTGTTGGTGGGGCTGAGGAGGGGCTGCCAGGGGAGGTGAGGGCAAGTAGAAGCCTTCAGTTCTGGCTACTTCTGTGCCTGATCCCCATGTGGTGCATGGCCGCTTTGAAGCTGGGCTCTGTGAGGGTGAGGGATAGGTTGAGGTCAGGAGAGATAACAAAAGCAGCGCCCTGGTGTTGGGGGGCTGAGGAGAACCTGCCAAGCGAGCGTGAGTGCCAGCATCGACCTTGAGTCCTGGCTACTCTGTCCCTCAGCCCCATGAGGTGGGTCGGCGCTTTGGAGCTTAGGCTCTGATAAGGGCAAGGGATAGCTTGAGTTTAGGCGCGAGAAGAAGACACAGAGCCCCCGTGTTGGTGGGGCTGCCACGCGAGAGTGAGTGCCAGCATCACCCTTGAGCCCTGGCTACTTCCGTGCCTGAGCCCCATGAGGTGGGTGGCTGCTTTGGAGCTGGGTCTGATGAGGGTAAGGGCTCGGTTGACTTTAGGAGGGAGAACAAACACAGTGCCCCAGTGTTGATGGGGCTGAGGAGGGGCTGTCAAGGCAAGGTGAGGGCCAGCATCGACCTTGAGTCCTGGCTACTCTGTCCCTGAGCCCCAGGAGATGGGTCGGCGTTTAGGAGCTTAGCGCTGAGGAGGGGAAGGGATAGGTTGACGTTGGGAGGCGTAACAAACAGAGAGCCCTGGTGTTGGTGGCGCTGAGAAAGGGCTGCTAAGTGAGCGTGAGTGCCAGCATCAACCTTGACTGCTGGCTACTTCTGTGCCTGAGCCCATGAGGTGAGTGGCCGCTTCAGAGCTTTGCTCTGAGGAAGGGAAGGGCTAGGTTGACATTAGGTGCGAGAACAGACAGAGAGCCCCAGTGTTGGTGGGGCTGGTAAACGAATCTGAGGGCCAGCATCAACCTTGAGTCCTGGCTGTACTCTCTTGGAGCCCCATGTGGTGGGTGGCCGCTTCGGAGCTTGGCTCTGAAGAGAGTAAGGGCTACGTTGACGTTAGTTGCGAGATGATACACAGAGCCCTGATGTTGGTGGGGCTTAGAAAGGGCTGCCAAGTGAGCGTGAGTGCCAGCATCAATCTTGAGTCCTGGTAGTTCTGTGCCTGAGCCCCAGGAGGTGAGTGGCCGCTGCGGAGCTTGACTCTGATGAGGGCAAGGGATAGTTTGAGGTAAGGCGCGAGAACAAGCCACAGAGCCCCCGTGTTGGTGGGGCTGCCATGCGAGAGTGAGTGCCAGCATCAACCATGAGTCCTGGCTACTTCTGTGCCTGAGCCCCATGTGGTGGGTGGCCGCTTTGGAGCTAGGCTCTGATGAGGGTAAGGGCTCGGTTGACTTTAGGAGGGAGAAGGAACACAGAGCCCCATGTTGGTGGGGCTGAGGAGGGGCTGCCAAGGGAAGGTGAGGGCCAGCATCGACCTTGAGTCCTGGCTACTCTGTCCCTGAGCCCCAGGAGATGGGTCGGCGTTTAGGAGCTTAGCGCTGAGGAGGGGAAGGGATAGGTTGACGTTGGGAGGCGTAACAAACAGAGAGCCCTGGTGTTGGTGGCGCTGAGAAAAGGCTGCTAAGTGAGCGTGAGTGCCAGCATCAACCTTGACTGCTGGCTACTTCTGTGCCTGAGCCCATGAGGTGAGTGGCCGCTTCAGAGCTTTGCTCTGAGGAAGGGAAGGGCTAGGTTGACATTAGGTGCGAGAACAGACAGAGAGCCCCAGTGTTGGTGGGGCTGGTAAACGAATCTGAGGGCCAGCATCAACCTTGAGTCCTGGCTGTACTCTCTTGGAGCCCCATGTGGTGGGTGGCCGCTTCGGAGCTTGGCTCTGAAGAGAGTAAGGGCTACGTTGACGTTAGTTGCGAGATGATACACAGAGCCCTGATGTTGGTGGGGCTTAGAAAGGGCTGCCAAGTGAGCGTGAGTGCCAGCATCAATCTTGAGTCCTGGTAGTTCTGTGCCTGAGCCCCAGGAGGTGAGTGGCCGCTGCGGAGCTTGACTCTGATGAGGGCAAGGGATAGTTTGAGGTAAGGCGCGAGAACAAGCCACAGAGCCCCCGTGTTGGTGGGGCTGCCATGCGAGAGTGAGTGCCAGCATCAACCATGAGTCCTGGCTACTTCTGTGCCTGAGCCCCATGTGGTGGGTGGCCGCTTTGGAGCTAGGCTCTGATGAGGGTAAGGGCTCGGTTGACTTTAGGAGGGAGAAGGAACACAGAGCCCCATGTTGGTGGGGCTGAGGAGGGGCTGCCAAGGGAAGGTGAGGGCCAGCATCAACCTTGAGTCCTGGCTACTCTGTCCCTGAGCCCCAGGAGATGGGTCAGCCTTTAGGAGCTTAGCGCTGAGGAGGGGAAGCGATAGGTTGACGTTGGGAGGCAGAATAAACACAGAGCCCCGGTGTTGGTGGGGCTGAGGAGGGGCTGCCAGGGGAGGTGAGGGCAAGTAGAAGCCTTCAGTTCTGGCTACTTCTGTGCCTGATCCCCATTTGGTGCATGGCCGCTTTGAAGCTGGGCTCTGATGAGGGTGAGGGATAGGTTGAGGTCAGGAGAGATAACAAAAGCAGCGCCCTGGTGTTGGGGGGCTGAGGAGAACCTGCCAAGCGAGCGTGAGTGCCAGCATCGACCTTGAGTCCTGGCTACTCTGTCCCTCAGCCCCATGAGGTGGGTCGGCGCTTTGGAGCTTAGGCTCTGATAAGGGCAAGGGATAGCTTGAGTTTAGGCGCGAGGAGAAGACACAGAGCCCCCGTGTTGGTGGGGCTGCCACGCGAGAGTGAGTGCCAGCATCACCCTTGAGCCCTGGCTACTTCCGTGCCTGAGCCCCATGAGGTGGGTGGCTGCTTTGGAGCTGGGTCTGATGATGGTAAGGGCTCGGTTGACTTTAGGAGGGAGAACAAACACAGTGCCCCAGTGTTGATGGGGCTGAGGAGGGGCTGCCAAGGGAAGGTGAGGGCAAGTAGAAGCCTTCAGTTCTGGCAACTTCTGTGCCTGAGCCCCACGTGGTGGATGGCCGCTTCGGAGCTGGGTATCCATGTTGAGGGTAAGGGCTAGGTTGAAGTTAAGTGCGAGAACAGACACAGAGCCCCGGTGTTGGTGGGGCTGAGGAGGGGCTGCCAAGGCAAGGTGAGGGCCAGCATCGACCTTGAGTCCTGGCTACTCTGTCCCTGAGCCCCAGGAGATGGGTCGGCGTTTAGGAGCTTAGCGCTGAGGAGGGGAAGGGATAGGTTGACGTTGGGAGGCGTAACAAACAGAGAGCCCTGGTGTTGGTGGCGCTGAGAAAGGGCTGCTAAGTGAGCGTGAGTGCCAGCATCAACCTTGACTGCTGTCTACTTCTGTGCCTGAGCCCATGAGGTGAGTGGCCGCTTCAGAGCTTTGCTCTGAGGAAGGGAAGGGCTAGGTTGACATTAGGTGCGAGAACAGACAGAGAGCCCCAGTGTTGGTGGGGCTGGTAAACGAATCTGAGTGCCAGCATCAACCTTGAGTCCTGGCTATACTCTCTTGGAGCCCCATGTGGTGGGTGGCCGCTTCGGAGCTTGGCTCTGAAGAGAGTAAGGGCTACGTTGACGTTAGTTGCGAGATGATACACAGAGCCCTGATGTTGGTGGGGCTTAGAAAGGGCTGCCAAGTGAGCGTGAGTGCCAGCATCAATCTTGAGTCCTGGTAGTTCTGTGCCTGAGCCCCAGGAGGTGAGTGGCCGCTGCGGAGCTTGACTCTGATGAGGGCAAGGGATAGTTTGAGGTAAGGCGCGAGAACAAGCCACAGAGCCCCCGTGTTGGTGGGGCTGCCATGCGAGAGTGAGTGCCAGCATCAACCATGAGTCCTGGCTACTTCTGTGCCTGAGCCCCATGTGGTGGGTGGCCGTTTCAGAACTTGACTCTGCGGAGGGTAAGGGCTAGGTTGAGGTTAGGTGCGAGAACAGAGTCAGCGCCCCGCTGTTGGTGGAGCAGAGAAGGGCCTGCCAAGCGAATGTGGGGACCGGCATCAACCTTGAGTCCTGGCTACTTCTGTGCCTGAGCCCCAGGAGGTGAGTGGCCGGTGCGGAGCTTGGCTCTGATGAGGGCAAGGGATAGCTGGATGTTAGGCGGGAAAAGAACCACAGAGCCCCGGTGTTGGGGGAGACTGAGAAGGGACTGTCAATGGATGGGAAGGGCCAGCATTGTCTTTGAGTCCTGGCTACTTCTGTGCCTGAGCCCCATGTGGTGGGTGGCCGCTTTGGAGCTAGGCTCTGATGAGGGTAAGGGCTCGGTTGACTTTAGGAGGGAGAAGGAACACAGAGCCCCATGTTGGTGGGGCTGAGGAGGGGCTGCCAAGGCAAGGTGAGGGCCAGCATCAACCTTGAGTCCTGGCTACTCTGTCCCTGAGCCCCAGGAGATGGGTCGGCGCTTGGGAGCTTCGCTCGGATGACGGTGAGGGATACGTTGACTTTAAAAGGGATAATAAACACAGAGCCCCGGTGTTGGTGGGGCTGAGGAGGGGCTGCCAGGGGAGGTGAGGGCAAGTAGAAGCCTTCAGTTCTGGCTACTTCTGTGCCTGATCCCCATGTGGTGCATGGCCGCTTTGAAGCTGGGCTCTGTGAGGGTGAGGGATAGGTTGAGGTCAGGAGAGATAACAAAAGCAGCGCCCTGGTGTTGGGGGGCTGAGGAGAACCTGCCAAGCGAGCGTGAGTGCCAGCATCGACCTTGAGTCCTGGCTACTCTGTCCCTCAGCCCCATGAGGTGGGTCGGCGCTTTGGAGCTTAGGCTCTGATAAGGGCAAGGGATAGCTTGAGTTTAGGCGCGAGAAGAAGACACAGAGCCCCCGTGTTGGTGGGGCTGCCACGCGAGAGTGAGTGCCAGCATCACCCTTGAGCCCTGGCTACTTCCGTGCCTGAGCCCCATGAGGTGGGTGGCTGCTTTGGAGCTGGGTCTGATGAGGGTAAGGGCTCGGTTGACTTTAGGAGGGAGAACAAACACAGTGCCCCAGTGTTGATGGGGCTGAGGAGGGGCTGTCAAGGCAAGGTGAGGGCCAGCATCGACCTTGAGTCCTGGCTACTCTGTCCCTGAGCCCCAGGAGATGGGTCGGCGTTTAGGAGCTTAGCGCTGAGGAGGGGAAGGGATAGGTTGACGTTGGGAGGCGTAACAAACAGAGAGCCCTGGTGTTGGTGGCGCTGAGAAAGGGCTGCTAAGTGAGCGTGAGTGCCAGCATCAACCTTGACTGCTGGCTACTTCTGTGCCTGAGCCCATGAGGTGAGTGGCCGCTTCAGAGCTTTGCTCTGAGGAAGGGAAGGGCTAGGTTGACATTAGGTGCGAGAACAGACAGAGAGCCCCAGTGTTGGTGGGGCTGGTAAACGAATCTGAGGGCCAGCATCAACCTTGAGTCCTGGCTGTACTCTCTTGGAGCCCCATGTGGTGGGTGGCCGCTTCGGAGCTTGGCTCTGAAGAGAGTAAGGGCTACGTTGACGTTAGTTGCGAGATGATACACAGAGCCCTGATGTTGGTGGGGCTTAGAAAGGGCTGCCAAGTGAGCGTGAGTGCCAGCATCAATCTTGAGTCCTGGTAGTTCTGTGCCTGAGCCCCAGGAGGTGAGTGGCCGCTGCGGAGCTTGACTCTGATGAGGGCAAGGGATAGTTTGAGGTAAGGCGCGAGAACAAGCCACAGAGCCCCCGTGTTGGTGGGGCTGCCATGCGAGAGTGAGTGCCAGCATCAACCATGAGTCCTGGCTACTTCTGTGCCTGAGCCCCATGTGGTGGGTGGCCGCTTTGGAGCTAGGCTCTGATGAGGGTAAGGGCTCGGTTGACTTTAGGAGGGAGAAGGAACACAGAGCCCCATGTTGGTGGGGCTGAGGAGGGGCTGCCAAGGGAAGGTGAGGGCCAGCATCAACCTTGAGTCCTGGCTACTCTGTCCCTGAGCCCCAGGAGATGGGTCAGCCTTTAGGAGCTTAGCGCTGAGGAGGGGAAGCGATAGGTTGACGTTGGGAGGCAGAATAAACACAGAGCCCCGGTGTTGGTGGGGCTGAGGAGGGGCTGCCAGGGGAGGTGAGGGCAAGTAGAAGCCTTCAGTTCTGGCTACTTCTGTGCCTGATCCCCATTTGGTGCATGGCCGCTTTGAAGCTGGGCTCTGATGAGGGTGAGGGATAGGTTGAGGTCAGGAGAGATAACAAAAGCAGCGCCCTGGTGTTGGGGGGCTGAGGAGAACCTGCCAAGCGAGCGTGAGTGCCAGCATCGACCTTGAGTCCTGGCTACTCTGTCCCTCAGCCCCATGAGGTGGGTCGGCGCTTTGGAGCTTAGGCTCTGATAAGGGCAAGGGATAGCTTGAGTTTAGGCGCGAGAAGAAGACACAGAGCCCCCGTGTTGGTGGGGCTGCCACGCGAGAGTGAGTGCCAGCATCACCCTTGAGCCCTGGCTACTTCCGTGCCTGAGCCCCATGAGGTGGGTGGCTGCTTTGGAGCTGGGTCTGATGATGGTAAGGGCTCGGTTGACTTTAGGAGGGAGAACAAACACAGTGCCCCAGTGTTGATGGGGCTGAGGAGGGGCTGCCAAGGGAAGGTGAGGGCAAGTAGAAGCCTTCAGTTCTGGCAACTTCTGTGCCTGAGCCCCACGTGGTGGATGGCCGCTTCGGAGCTGGGTATCCATGTTGAGGGTAAGGGCTAGGTTGAAGTTAAGTGCGAGAACAGACACAGAGCCCCGGTGTTGGTGGGGCTGAGGAGGGGCTGCCAAGGCAAGGTGAGGGCCAGCATCGACCTTGAGTCCTGGCTACTCTGTCCCTGAGCCCCAGGAGATGGGTCGGCGTTTAGGAGCTTAGCGCTGAGGAGGGGAAGGGATAGGTTGACGTTGGGAGGCGTAACAAACAGAGAGCCCTGGTGTTGGTGGCGCTGAGAAAGGGCTGCTAAGTGAGCGTGAGTGCCAGCATCAACCTTGACTGCTGGCTACTTCTGTGCCTGAGCCCATGAGGTGAGTGGCCGCTTCAGAGCTTTGCTCTGAGGAAGGGAAGGGCTAGGTTGACATTAGGTGCGAGAACAGACAGAGAGCCCCAGTGTTGGTGGGGCTGGTAAACGAATCTGAGTGCCAGCATCAACCTTGAGTCCTGGCTATACTCTCTTGGAGCCCCATGTGGTGGGTGGCCGCTTCGGAGCTTGGCTCTGAAGAGAGTAAGGGCTACGTTGACGTTAGTTGCGAGATGATACACAGAGCCCTGATGTTGGTGGGGCTTAGAAAGGGCTGCCAAGTGAGCGTGAGTGCCAGCATCAATCTTGAGTCCTGGTAGTTCTGTGCCTGAGCCCCAGGAGGTGAGTGGCCGCTGCGGAGCTTGATTCTGATGAGGGCAAGGGATAGTTTGAGGTAAGGCGCGAGAACAAGCCACAGAGCCCCCGTGTTGGTGGGGCTGCCATGCGAGAGTGAGTGCCAGCATCAACCATGAGTCCTGGCTACTTCTGTGCCTGAGCCCCATGTGGTGGGTGGCCGTTTCAGAACTTGACTCTGCGGAGGGTAAGGGCTAGGTTGAGGTTAGGTGCGAGAACAGAGTCAGCGCCCCGCTGTTGGTGGAGCAGAGAAGGGCCTGCCAAGCGAATGTGGGGACCGGCATCAACCTTGAGTCCTGGCTACTTCTGTGCCTGAGCCCCAGGAGGTGAGTGGCCGGTGCGGAGCTTGGCTCTGATGAGGGCAAGGGATAGCTGGATGTTAGGCGGGAAAAGAACCACAGAGCCCCGGTGTTGGGGGAGACTGAGAAGGGACTGTCAATGGATGGGAAGGGCCAGCATTGTCTTTGAGTCCTGGCTACTTCTGTGCCTGAGCCCCATGTGGTGGGTGGCCGCTTTGGAGCTAGGCTCTGATGAGGGTAAGGGCTCGGTTGACTTTAGGAGGGAGAAGGAACACAGAGCCCCATGTTGGTGGGGCTGAGGAGGGGCTGCCAAGGCAAGGTGAGGGCCAGCATCGACCTTGAGTCCTGGCTACTCTGTCCCTGAGCCCCAGGAGATGGGTCGGCGTTTAGGAGCTTAGCGCTGAGGAGGGGAAGGGATAGGTTGACGTTGGGAGGCGTAACAAACAGAGAGCCCTGGTGTTGGTGGCGCTGAGAAAGGGCTGCTAAGTGAGCGTGAGTGCCAGCATCAACCTTGACTGCTGTCTACTTCTGTGCCTGAGCCCATGAGGTGAGTGGCCGCTTCAGAGCTTTGCTCTGAGGAAGGGAAGGGCTAGGTTGACATTAGGTGCGAGAACAGACAGAGAGCCCCAGTGTTGGTGGGGCTGGTAAACGAATCTGAGTGCCAGCATCAACCTTGAGTCCTGGCTATACTCTCTTGGAGCCCCATGTGGTGGGTGGCCGCTTCGGAGCTTGGCTCTGAAGAGAGTAAGGGCTACGTTGACGTTAGTTGCGAGATGATACACAGAGCCCTGATGTTGGTGGGGCTTAGAAAGGGCTGCCAAGTGAGCGTGAGTGCCAGCATCAATCTTGAGTCCTGGTAGTTCTGTGCCTGAGCCCCAGGAGGTGAGTGGCCGCTGCGGAGCTTGACTCTGATGAGGGCAAGGGATAGTTTGAGGTAAGGCGCGAGAACAAGCCACAGAGCCCCCGTGTTGGTGGGGCTGCCATGCGAGAGTGAGTGCCAGCATCAACCATGAGTCCTGGCTACTTCTGTGCCTGAGCCCCATGTGGTGGGTGGCCGTTTCAGAACTTGACTCTGCGGAGGGTAAGGGCTAGGTTGAGGTTAGGTGCGAGAACAGAGTCAGCGCCCCGCTGTTGGTGGAGCAGAGAAGGGCCTGCCAAGCGAATGTGGGGACCGGCATCAACCTTGAGTCCTGGCTACTTCTGTGCCTGAGCCCCAGGAGGTGAGTGGCCGGTGCGGAGCTTGGCTCTGATGAGGGCAAGGGATAGCTGGATGTTAGGCGGGAAAAGAACCACAGAGCCCCGGTGTTGGGGGAGACTGAGAAGGGACTGTCAATGGATGGGAAGGGCCAGCATTGTCTTTGAGTCCTGGCTACTTCTGTGCCTGAGCCCCATGTGGTGGGTGGCCGCTTTGGAGCTAGGCTCTGATGAGGGTAAGGGCTCGGTTGACTTTAGGAGGGAGAAGGAACACAGAGCCCCATGTTGGTGGGGCTGAGGAGGGGCTGCCAAGGCAAGGTGAGGGCCAGCATCAACCTTGAGTCCTGGCTACTCTGTCCCTGAGCCCCAGGAGATGGGTCGGCGCTTGGGAGCTTCGCTCGGATGACGGTGAGGGATACGTTGACTTTAAAAGGGATAATAAACACAGAGCCCCGGTGTTGGTGGGGCTGAGGAGGGGCTGCCAGGGGAGGTGAGGGCAAGTAGAAGCCTTCAGTTCTGGCTACTTCTGTGCCTGATCCCCATGTGGTGCATGGCCGCTTTGAAGCTGGGCTCTGTGAGGGTGAGGGATAGGTTGAGGTCAGGAGAGATAACAAAAGCAGCGCCCTGGTGTTGGGGGGCTGAGGAGAACCTGCCAAGCGAGCGTGAGTGCCAGCATCGACCTTGAGTCCTGGCTACTCTGTCCCTCAGCCCCATGAGGTGGGTCGGCGCTTTGGAGCTTAGGCTCTGATAAGGGCAAGGGATAGCTTGAGTTTAGGCGCGAGAAGAAGACACAGAGCCCCCGTGTTGGTGGGGCTGCCACGCGAGAGTGAGTGCCAGCATCACCCTTGAGCCCTGGCTACTTCCGTGCCTGAGCCCCATGAGGTGGGTGGCTGCTTTGGAGCTGGGTCTGATGAGGGTAAGGGCTCGGTTGACTTTAGGAGGGAGAACAAACACAGTGCCCCAGTGTTGATGGGGCTGAGGAGGGGCTGTCAAGGCAAGGTGAGGGCCAGCATCGACCTTGAGTCCTGGCTACTCTGTCCCTGAGCCCCAGGAGATGGGTCGGCGTTTAGGAGCTTAGCGCTGAGGAGGGGAAGGGATAGGTTGACTTTGGGAGGCGTAACAAACAGAGAGCCCTGGTGTTGGTGGCGCTGAGAAAGGGCTGCTAAGTGAGCGTGAGTGCCAGCATCAACCTTGACTGCTGGCTACTTCTGTGCCTGAGCCCATGAGGTGAGTGGCCGCTTCAGAGCTTTGCTCTGAGGAAGGGAAGGGCTAGGTTGACATTAGGTGCGAGAACAGACAGAGAGCCCCAGTGTTGGTGGGGCTGGTAAACGAATCTGAGGGCCAGCATCAACCTTGAGTCCTGGCTGTACTCTCTTGGAGCCCCATGTGGTGGGTGGCCGCTTCGGAGCTTGGCTCTGAAGAGAGTAAGGGCTACGTTGACGTTAGTTGCGAGATGATACACAGAGCCCTGATGTTGGTGGGGCTTAGAAAGGGCTGCCAAGTGAGCGTGAGTGCCAGCATCAATCTTGAGTCCTGGTAGTTCTGTGCCTGAGCCCCAGGAGGTGAGTGGCCGCTGCGGAGCTTGACTCTGATGAGGGCAAGGGATAGTTTGAGGTAAGGCGCGAGAACAAGCCACAGAGCCCCCGTGTTGGTGGGGCTGCCATGCGAGAGTGAGTGCCAGCATCAACCATGAGTCCTGGCTACTTCTGTGCCTGAGCCCCATGTGGTGGGTGGCCGCTTTGGAGCTAGGCTCTGATGAGGGTAAGGGCTCGGTTGACTTTAGGAGGGAGAAGGAACACAGAGCCCCATGTTGGTGGGGCTGAGGAGGGGCTGCCAAGGGAAGGTGAGGGCCAGCATCAACCTTGAGTCCTGGCTACTCTGTCCCTGAGCCCCAGGAGATGGGTCAGCCTTTAGGAGCTTAGCGCTGAGGAGGGGAAGCGATAGGTTGACGTTGGGAGGCAGAATAAACACAGAGCCCCGGTGTTGGTGGGGCTGAGGAGGGGCTGCCAGGGGAGGTGAGGGCAAGTAGAAGCCTTCAGTTCTGGCTACTTCTGTGCCTGATCCCCATTTGGTGCATGGCCGCTTTGAAGCTGGGCTCTGATGAGGGTGAGGGATAGGTTGAGGTCAGGAGAGATAACAAAAGCAGCGCCCTGGTGTTGGGGGGCTGAGGAGAACCTGCCAAGCGAGCGTGAGTGCCAGCATCGACCTTGAGTCCTGGCTACTCTGTCCCTCAGCCCCATGAGGTGGGTCGGCGCTTTGGAGCTTAGGCTCTGATAAGGGCAAGGGATAGCTTGAGTTTAGGCGCGAGAAGAAGACACAGAGCCCCCGTGTTGGTGGGGCTGCCACGCGAGAGTGAGTGCCAGCATCACCCTTGAGCCCTGGCTACTTCCGTGCCTGAGCCCCATGAGGTGGGTGGCTGCTTTGGAGCTGGGTCTGATGATGGTAAGGGCTCGGTTGACTTTAGGAGGGAGAACAAACACAGTGCCCCAGTGTTGATGGGGCTGAGGAGGGGCTGCCAAGGGAAGGTGAGGGCAAGTAGAAGCCTTCAGTTCTGGCAACTTCTGTGCCTGAGCCCCACGTGGTGGATGGCCGCTTCGGAGCTGGGTATCCATGTTGAGGGTAAGGGCTAGGTTGAAGTTAAGTGCGAGAACAGACACAGAGCCCCGGTGTTGGTGGGGCTGAGGAGGGGCTGCCAAGGCAAGGTGAGGGCCAGCATCGACCTTGAGTCCTGGCTACTCTGTCCCTGAGCCCCAGGAGATGGGTCGGCGTTTAGGAGCTTAGCGCTGAGGAGGGGAAGGGATAGGTTGACGTTGGGAGGCGTAACAAACAGAGAGCCCTGGTGTTGGTGGCGCTGAGAAAGGGCTGCTAAGTGAGCGTGAGTGCCAGCATCAACCTTGACTGCTGGCTACTTCTGTGCCTGAGCCCATGAGGTGAGTGGCCGCTTCAGAGCTTTGCTCTGAGGAAGGGAAGGGCTAGGTTGACATTAGGTGCGAGAACAGACAGAGAGCCCCAGTGTTGGTGGGGCTGGTAAACGAATCTGAGTGCCAGCATCAACCTTGAGTCCTGGCTATACTCTCTTGGAGCCCCATGTGGTGGGTGGCCGCTTCGGAGCTTGGCTCTGAAGAGAGTAAGGGCTACGTTGACGTTAGTTGCGAGATGATACACAGAGCCCTGATGTTGGTGGGGCTTAGAAAGGGCTGCCAAGTGAGCGTGAGTGCCAGCATCAATCTTGAGTCCTGGTAGTTCTGTGCCTGAGCCCCAGGAGGTGAGTGGCCGCTGCGGAGCTTGATTCTGATGAGGGCAAGGGATAGTTTGAGGTAAGGCGCGAGAACAAGCCACAGAGCCCCCGTGTTGGTGGGGCTGCCATGCGAGAGTGAGTGCCAGCATCAACCATGAGTCCTGGCTACTTCTGTGCCTGAGCCCCATGTGGTGGGTGGCCGTTTCAGAACTTGACTCTGCGGAGGGTAAGGGCTAGGTTGAGGTTAGGTGCGAGAACAGAGTCAGCGCCCCGCTGTTGGTGGAGCAGAGAAGGGCCTGCCAAGCGAATGTGGGGACCGGCATCAACCTTGAGTCCTGGCTACTTCTGTGCCTGAGCCCCAGGAGGTGAGTGGCCGGTGCGGAGCTTGGCTCTGATGAGGGCAAGGGATAGCTGGATGTTAGGCGGGAAAAGAACCACAGAGCCCCGGTGTTGGGGGAGACTGAGAAGGGACTGTCAATGGATGGGAAGGGCCAGCATTGTCTTTGAGTCCTGGCTACTTCTGTGCCTGAGCCCCATGTGGTGGGTGGCCGCTTTGGAGCTAGGCTCTGATGAGGGTAAGGGCTCGGTTGACTTTAGGAGGGAGAAGGAACACAGAGCCCCATGTTGGTGGGGCTGAGGAGGGGCTGCCAAGGCAAGGTGAGGGCCAGCATCGACCTTGAGTCCTGGCTACTCTGTCCCTGAGCCCCAGGAGATGGGTCGGCGTTTAGGAGCTTAGCGCTGAGGAGGGGAAGGGATAGGTTGACGTTGGGAGGCGTAACAAACAGAGAGCCCTGGTGTTGGTGGCGCTGAGAAAGGGCTGCTAAGTGAGCGTGAGTGCCAGCATCAACCTTGACTGCTGGCTACTTCTGTGCCTGAGCCCATGAGGTGAGTGGCCGCTTCAGAGCTTTGCTCTGAGGAAGGGAAGGGCTAGGTTGACATTAGGTGCGAGAACAGACAGAGAGCCCCAGTGTTGGTGGGGCTGGTAAACGAATCTGAGTGCCAGCATCAACCTTGAGTCCTGGCTATACTCTCTTGGAGCCCCATGTGGTGGGTGGCCGCTTCGGAGCTTGGCTCTGAAGAGAGTAAGGGCTACGTTGACGTTAGTTGCGAGATGATACACAGAGCCCTGATGTTGGTGGGGCTTAGAAAGGGCTGCCAAGTGAGCGTGAGTGCCAGCATCAATCTTGAGTCCTGGTAGTTCTGTGCCTGAGCCCCAGGAGGTGAGTGGCCGCTGCGGAGCTTGACTCTGATGAGGGCAAGGGATAGTTTGAGGTAAGGCGCGAGAACAAGCCACAGAGCCCCCGTGTTGGTGGGGCTGCCATGCGAGAGTGAGTGCCAGCATCAACCATGAGTCCTGGCTACTTCTGTGCCTGAGCCCCATGTGGTGGGTGGCCGTTTCAGAACTTGACTCTGCGGAGGGTAAGGGCTAGGTTGAGGTTAGGTGCGAGAACAGAGTCAGCGCCCCGCTGTTGGTGGAGCAGAGAAGGGCCTGCCAAGCGAATGTGGGGACCGGCATCAACCTTGAGTCCTGGCTACTTCTGTGCCTGAGCCCCAGGAGGTGAGTGGCCGGTGCGGAGCTTGGCTCTGATGAGGGCAAGGGATAGCTGGATGTTAGGCGGGAAAAGAACCACAGAGCCCCGGTGTTGGGGGAGACTGAGAAGGGACTGTCAATGGATGGGAAGGGCCAGCATTGTCTTTGAGTCCTGGCTACTTCTGTGCCTGAGCCCCATGTGGTGGGTGGCCGCTTTGGAGCTAGGCTCTGATGAGGGTAAGGGCTCGGTTGACTTTAGGAGGGAGAAGGAACACAGAGCCCCATGTTGGTGGGGCTGAGGAGGGGCTGCCAAGGCAAGGTGAGGGCCAGCATCAACCTTGAGTCCTGGCTACTCTGTCCCTGAGCCCCAGGAGATGGGTCGGCGCTTGGGAGCTTCGCTCGGATGACGGTGAGGGATACGTTGACTTTAAAAGGGATAATAAACACAGAGCCCCGGTGTTGGTGGGGCTGAGGAGGGGCTGCCAGGGGAGGTGAGGGCAAGTAGAAGCCTTCAGTTCTGGCTACTTCTGTGCCTGATCCCCATGTGGTGCATGGCCGCTTTGAAGCTGGGCTCTGTGAGGGTGAGGGATAGGTTGAGGTCAGGAGAGATAACAAAAGCAGCGCCCTGGTGTTGGGGGGCTGAGGAGAACCTGCCAAGCGAGCGTGAGTGCCAGCATCGACCTTGAGTCCTGGCTACTCTGTCCCTCAGCCCCATGAGGTGGGTCGGCGCTTTGGAGCTTAGGCTCTGATAAGGGCAAGGGATAGCTTGAGTTTAGGCGCGAGAAGAAGACACAGAGCCCCCGTGTTGGTGGGGCTGCCACGCGAGAGTGAGTGCCAGCATCACCCTTGAGCCCTGGCTACTTCCGTGCCTGAGCCCCATGAGGTGGGTGGCTGCTTTGGAGCTGGGTCTGATGAGGGTAAGGGCTCGGTTGACTTTAGGAGGGAGAACAAACACAGTGCCCCAGTGTTGATGGGGCTGAGGAGGGGCTGTCAAGGCAAGGTGAGGGCCAGCATCGACCTTGAGTCCTGGCTACTCTGTCCCTGAGCCCCAGGAGATGGGTCGGCGTTTAGGAGCTTAGCGCTGAGGAGGGGAAGGGATAGGTTGACGTTGGGAGGCGTAACAAACAGAGAGCCCTGGTGTTGGTGGCGCTGAGAAAGGGCTGCTAAGTGAGCGTGAGTGCCAGCATCAACCTTGACTGCTGGCTACTTCTGTGCCTGAGCCCATGAGGTGAGTGGCCGCTTCAGAGCTTTGCTCTGAGGAAGGGAAGGGCTAGGTTGACATTAGGTGCGAGAACAGACAGAGAGCCCCAGTGTTGGTGGGGCTGGTAAACGAATCTGAGGGCCAGCATCAACCTTGAGTCCTGGCTGTACTCTCTTGGAGCCCCATGTGGTGGGTGGCCGCTTCGGAGCTTGGCTCTGAAGAGAGTAAGGGCTACGTTGACGTTAGTTGCGAGATGATACACAGAGCCCTGATGTTGGTGGGGCTTAGAAAGGGCTGCCAAGTGAGCGTGAGTGCCAGCATCAATCTTGAGTCCTGGTAGTTCTGTGCCTGAGCCCCAGGAGGTGAGTGGCCGCTGCGGAGCTTGACTCTGATGAGGGCAAGGGATAGTTTGAGGTAAGGCGCGAGAACAAGCCACAGAGCCCCCGTGTTGGTGGGGCTGCCATGCGAGAGTGAGTGCCAGCATCAACCATGAGTCCTGGCTACTTCTGTGCCTGAGCCCCATGTGGTGGGTGGCCGCTTTGGAGCTAGGCTCTGATGAGGGTAAGGGCTCGGTTGACTTTAGGAGGGAGAAGGAACACAGAGCCCCATGTTGGTGGGGCTGAGGAGGGGCTGCCAAGGGAAGGTGAGGGCCAGCATCAACCTTGAGTCCTGGCTACTCTGTCCCTGAGCCCCAGGAGATGGGTCAGCCTTTAGGAGCTTAGCGCTGAGGAGGGGAAGCGATAGGTTGACGTTGGGAGGCAGAATAAACACAGAGCCCCGGTGTTGGTGGGGCTGAGGAGGGGCTGCCAGGGGAGGTGAGGGCAAGTAGAAGCCTTCAGTTCTGGCTACTTCTGTGCCTGATCCCCATTTGGTGCATGGCCGCTTTGAAGCTGGGCTCTGATAAGGGTGAGGGATAGGTTGAGGTCAGGAGAGATAACAAAAGCAGCGCCCTGGTGTTGGGGGGCTGAGGAGAACCTGCCAAGCGAGCGTGAGTGCCAGCATCGACCTTGAGTCCTGGCTACTCTGTCCCTCAGCCCCATGAGGTGGGTCGGCGCTTTGGAGCTTAGGCTCTGATAAGGGCAAGGGATAGCTTGAGTTTAGGCGCGAGAAGAAGACACAGAGCCCCCGTGTTGGTGGGGCTGCCACGCGAGAGTGAGTGCCAGCATCACCCTTGAGCCCTGGCTACTTCCGTGCCTGAGCCCCATGAGGTGGGTGGCTGCTTTGGAGCTGGGTCTGATGATGGTAAGGGCTCGGTTGACTTTAGGAGGGAGAACAAACACAGTGCCCCAGTGTTGATGGGGCTGAGGAGGGGCTGCCAAGGGAAGGTGAGGGCAAGTAGAAGCCTTCAGTTCTGGCAACTTCTGTGCCTGAGCCCCACGTGGTGGATGGCCGCTTCGGAGCTGGGTATCCATGTTGAGGGTAAGGGCTAGGTTGAAGTTAAGTGCGAGAACAGACACAGAGCCCCGGTGTTGGTGGGGCTGAGGAGGGGCTGCCAAGGCAAGGTGAGGGCCAGCATCGACCTTGAGTCCTGGCTACTCTGTCCCTGAGCCCCAGGAGATGGGTCGGCGTTTAGGAGCTTAGCGCTGAGGAGGGGAAGGGATAGGTTGACGTTGGGAGGCGTAACAAACAGAGAGCCCTGGTGTTGGTGGCGCTGAGAAAGGGCTGCTAAGTGAGCGTGAGTGCCAGCATCAACCTTGACTGCTGGCTACTTCTGTGCCTGAGCCCATGAGGTGAGTGGCCGCTTCAGAGCTTTGCTCTGAGGAAGGGAAGGGCTAGGTTGACATTAGGTGCGAGAACAGACAGAGAGCCCCAGTGTTGGTGGGGCTGGTAAACGAATCTGAGGGCCAGCATCAACCTTGAGTCCTGGCTATACTCTCTTGGAGCCCCATGTGGTGGGTGGCCGCTTCGGAGCTTGGCTCTGAAGAGAGTAAGGGCTACGTTGACGTTAGTTGCGAGATGATACACAGAGCCCTGATGTTGGTGGGGCTTAGAAAGGGCTGCCAAGTGAGCGTGAGTGCCAGCATCAATCTTGAGTCCTGGTAGTTCTGTGCCTGAGCCCCAGGAGGTGAGTGGCCGCTGCGGAGCTTGATTCTGATGAGGGCAAGGGATAGTTTGAGGTAAGGCGCGAGAACAAGCCACAGAGCCCCCGTGTTGGTGGGGCTGCCATGCGAGAGTGAGTGCCAGCATCAACCATGAGTCCTGGCTACTTCTGTGCCTGAGCCCCATGTGGTGGGTGGCCGTTTCAGAACTTGACTCTGCGGAGGGTAAGGGCTAGGTTGAGGTTAGGTGCGAGAACAGAGTCAGCGCCCCGCTGTTGGTGGAGCAGAGAAGGGCCTGCCAAGCGAATGTGGGGACCGGCATCAACCTTGAGTCCTGGCTACTTCTGTGCCTGAGCCCCAGGAGGTGAGTGGCCGGTGCGGAGCTTGGCTCTGATGAGGGCAAGGGATAGCTGGATGTTAGGCGGGAAAAGAACCACAGAGCCCCGGTGTTGGGGGAGACTGAGAAGGGACTGTCAATGGATGGGAAGGGCCAGCATTGTCTTTGAGTCCTGGCTACTTCTGTGCCTGAGCCCCATGTGGTGGGTGGCCGCTTTGGAGCTAGGCTCTGATGAGGGTAAGGGCTCGGTTGACTTTAGGAGGGAGAAGGAACACAGAGCCCCATGTTGGTGGGGCTGAGGAGGGGCTGCCAAGGCAAGGTGAGGGCCAGCATCGACCTTGAGTCCTGGCTACTCTGTCCCTGAGCCCCAGGAGATGGGTCGGCGTTTAGGAGCTTAGCGCTGAGGAGGGGAAGGGATAGGTTGACGTTGGGAGGCGTAACAAACAGAGAGCCCTGGTGTTGGTGGCGCTGAGAAAGGGCTGCTAAGTGAGCGTGAGTGCCAGCATCAACCTTGACTGCTGTCTACTTCTGTGCCTGAGCCCATGAGGTGAGTGGCCGCTTCAGAGCTTTGCTCTGAGGAAGGGAAGGGCTAGGTTGACATTAGGTGCGAGAACAGACAGAGAGCCCCAGTGTTGGTGGGGCTGGTAAACGAATCTGAGTGCCAGCATCAACCTTGAGTCCTGGCTATACTCTCGGAGCCCCATGTGGTGGGTGGCCGCTTCGGAGCTTGGCTCTGAAGAGAGTAAGGGCTACGTTGACGTTAGTTGCGAGATGATACACAGAGCCCTGATGTTGGTGGGGCTTAGAAAGGGCTGCCAAGTGAGCGTGAGTGCCAGCATCAATCTTGAGTCCTGGTAGTTCTGTGCCTGAGCCCCAGGAGGTGAGTGGCCGCTGCGGAGCTTGACTCTGATGAGGGCAAGGGATAGTTTGAGGTAAGGCGCGAGAACAAGCCACAGAGCCCCCGTGTTGGTGGGGCTGCCATGCGAGAGTGAGTGCCAGCATCAACCATGAGTCCTGGCTACTTCTGTGCCTGAGCCCCATGTGGTGGGTGGCCGTTTCAGAACTTGACTCTGCGGAGGGTAAGGGCTAGGTTGAGGTTAGGTGCGAGAACAGAGTCAGCGCCCCGCTGTTGGTGGAGCAGAGAAGGGCCTGCCAAGCGAATGTGGGGACCGGCATCAACCTTGAGTCCTGGCTACTTCTGTGCCTGAGCCCCAGGAGGTGAGTGGCCGGTGCGGAGCTTGGCTCTGATGAGGGCAAGGGATAGCTGGATGTTAGGCGGGAAAAGAACCACAGAGCCCCGGTGTTGGGGGAGACTGAGAAGGGACTGTCAATGGATGGGAAGGGCCAGCATTGTCTTTGAGTCCTGGCTACTTCTGTGCCTGAGCCCCATGTGGTGGGTGGCCGCTTTGGAGCTAGGCTCTGATGAGGGTAAGGGCTCGGTTGACTTTAGGAGGGAGAAGGAACACAGAGCCCCATGTTGGTGGGGCTGAGGAGGGGCTGCCAAGGCAAGGTGAGGGCCAGCATCAACCTTGAGTCCTGGCTACTCTGTCCCTGAGCCCCAGGAGATGGGTCGGCGCTTGGGAGCTTCGCTCGGATGACGGTGAGGGATACGTTGACTTTAAAAGGGATAATAAACACAGAGCCCCGGTGTTGGTGGGGCTGAGGAGGGGCTGCCAGGGGAGGTGAGGGCAAGTAGAAGCCTTCAGTTCTGGCTACTTCTGTGCCTGATCCCCATGTGGTGCATGGCCGCTTTGAAGCTGGGCTCTGTGAGGGTGAGGGATAGGTTGAGGTCAGGAGAGATAACAAAAGCAGCGCCCTGGTGTTGGGGGGCTGAGGAGAACCTGCCAAGCGAGCGTGAGTGCCAGCATCGACCTTGAGTCCTGGCTACTCTGTCCCTCAGCCCCATGAGGTGGGTCGGCGCTTTGGAGCTTAGGCTCTGATAAGGGCAAGGGATAGCTTGAGTTTAGGCGCGAGAAGAAGACACAGAGCCCCCGTGTTGGTGGGGCTGCCACGCGAGAGTGAGTGCCAGCATCACCCTTGAGCCCTGGCTACTTCCGTGCCTGAGCCCCATGAGGTGGGTGGCTGCTTTGGAGCTGGGTCTGATGAGGGTAAGGGCTCGGTTGACTTTAGGAGGGAGAACAAACACAGTGCCCCAGTGTTGATGGGGCTGAGGAGGGGCTGTCAAGGCAAGGTGAGGGCCAGCATCGACCTTGAGTCCTGGCTACTCTGTCCCTGAGCCCCAGGAGATGGGTCGGCGTTTAGGAGCTTAGCGCTGAGGAGGGGAAGGGATAGGTTGACGTTGGGAGGCGTAACAAACAGAGAGCCCTGGTGTTGGTGGCGCTGAGAAAGGGCTGCTAAGTGAGCGTGAGTGCCAGCATCAACCTTGACTGCTGGCTACTTCTGTGCCTGAGCCCATGAGGTGAGTGGCCGCTTCAGAGCTTTGCTCTGAGGAAGGGAAGGGCTAGGTTGACATTAGGTGCGAGAACAGACAGAGAGCCCCAGTGTTGGTGGGGCTGGTAAACGAATCTGAGGGCCAGCATCAACCTTGAGTCCTGGCTGTACTCTCTTGGAGCCCCATGTGGTGGGTGGCCGCTTCGGAGCTTGGCTCTGAAGAGAGTAAGGGCTACGTTGACGTTAGTTGCGAGATGATACACAGAGCCCTGATGTTGGTGGGGCTTAGAAAGGGCTGCCAAGTGAGCGTGAGTGCCAGCATCAATCTTGAGTCCTGGTAGTTCTGTGCCTGAGCCCCAGGAGGTGAGTGGCCGCTGCGGAGCTTGACTCTGATGAGGGCAAGGGATAGTTTGAGGTAAGGCGCGAGAACAAGCCACAGAGCCCCCGTGTTGGTGGGGCTGCCATGCGAGAGTGAGTGCCAGCATCAACCATGAGTCCTGGCTACTTCTGTGCCTGAGCCCCATGTGGTGGGTGGCCGCTTTGGAGCTAGGCTCTGATGAGGGTAAGGGCTCGGTTGACTTTAGGAGGGAGAAGGAACACAGAGCCCCATGTTGGTGGGGCTGAGGAGGGGCTGCCAAGGGAAGGTGAGGGCCAGCATCAACCTTGAGTCCTGGCTACTCTGTCCCTGAGCCCCAGGAGATGGGTCAGCCTTTAGGAGCTTAGCGCTGAGGAGGGGAAGCGATAGGTTGACGTTGGGAGGCAGAATAAACACAGAGCCCCGGTGTTGGTGGGGCTGAGGAGGGGCTGCCAGGGGAGGTGAGGGCAAGTAGAAGCCTTCAGTTCTGGCTACTTCTGTGCCTGATCCCCATTTGGTGCATGGCCGCTTTGAAGCTGGGCTCTGATGAGGGTGAGGGATAGGTTGAGGTCAGGAGAGATAACAAAAGCAGCGCCCTGGTGTTGGGGGGCTGAGGAGAACCTGCCAAGCGAGCGTGAGTGCCAGCATCGACCTTGAGTCCTGGCTACTCTGTCCCTCAGCCCCATGAGGTGGGTCGGCGCTTTGGAGCTTAGGCTCTGATAAGGGCAAGGGATAGCTTGAGTTTAGGCGCGAGAAGAAGACACAGAGCCCCCGTGTTGGTGGGGCTGCCACGCGAGAGTGAGTGCCAGCATCACCCTTGAGCCCTGGCTACTTCCGTGCCTGAGCCCCATGAGGTGGGTGGCTGCTTTGGAGCTGGGTCTGATGATGGTAAGGGCTCGGTTGACTTTAGGAGGGAGAACAAACACAGTGCCCCAGTGTTGATGGGGCTGAGGAGGGGCTGCCAAGGGAAGGTGAGGGCAAGTAGAAGCCTTCAGTTCTGGCAACTTCTGTGCCTGAGCCCCACGTGGTGGATGGCCGCTTCGGAGCTGGGTATCCATGTTGAGGGTAAGGGCTAGGTTGAAGTTAAGTGCGAGAACAGACACAGAGCCCCGGTGTTGGTGGGGCTGAGGAGGGGCTGCCAAGGCAAGGTGAGGGCCAGCATCGACCTTGAGTCCTGGCTACTCTGTCCCTGAGCCCCAGGAGATGGGTCGGCGTTTAGGAGCTTAGCGCTGAGGAGGGGAAGGGATAGGTTGACGTTGGGAGGCGTAACAAACAGAGAGCCCTGGTGTTGGTGGCGCTGAGAAAGGGCTGCTAAGTGAGCGTGAGTGCCAGCATCAACCTTGACTGCTGGCTACTTCTGTGCCTGAGCCCATGAGGTGAGTGGCCGCTTCAGAGCTTTGCTCTGAGGAAGGGAAGGGCTAGGTTGACATTAGGTGCGAGAACAGACAGAGAGCCCCAGTGTTGGTGGGGCTGGTAAACGAATCTGAGGGCCAGCATCAACCTTGAGTCCTGGCTATACTCTCTTGGAGCCCCATGTGGTGGGTGGCCGCTTCGGAGCTTGGCTCTGAAGAGAGTAAGGGCTACGTTGACGTTAGTTGCGAGATGATACACAGAGCCCTGATGTTGGTGGGGCTTAGAAAGGGCTGCCAAGTGAGCGTGAGTGCCAGCATCAATCTTGAGTCCTGGTAGTTCTGTGCCTGAGCCCCAGGAGGTGAGTGGCCGCTGCGGAGCTTGATTCTGATGAGGGCAAGGGATAGTTTGAGGTAAGGCGCGAGAACAAGCCACAGAGCCCCCGTGTTGGTGGGGCTGCCATGCGAGAGTGAGTGCCAGCATCAACCATGAGTCCTGGCTACTTCTGTGCCTGAGCCCCATGTGGTGGGTGGCCGTTTCAGAACTTGACTCTGCGGAGGGTAAGGGCTAGGTTGAGGTTAGGTGCGAGAACAGAGTCAGCGCCCCGCTGTTGGTGGAGCAGAGAAGGGCCTGCCAAGCGAATGTGGGGACCGGCATCAACCTTGAGTCCTGGCTACTTCTGTGCCTGAGCCCCAGGAGGTGAGTGGCCGGTGCGGAGCTTGGCTCTGATGAGGGCAAGGGATAGCTGGATGTTAGGCGGGAAAAGAACCACAGAGCCCCGGTGTTGGGGGAGACTGAGAAGGGACTGTCAATGGATGGGAAGGGCCAGCATTGTCTTTGAGTCCTGGCTACTTCTGTGCCTGAGCCCCATGTGGTGGGTGGCCGCTTTGGAGCTAGGCTCTGATGAGGGTAAGGGCTCGGTTGACTTTAGGAGGGAGAAGGAACACAGAGCCCCATGTTGGTGGGGCTGAGGAGGGGCTGCCAAGGCAAGGTGAGGGCCAGCATCGACCTTGAGTCCTGGCTACTCTGTCCCTGAGCCCCAGGAGATGGGTCGGCGTTTAGGAGCTTAGCGCTGAGGAGGGGAAGGGATAGGTTGACGTTGGGAGGCGTAACAAACAGAGAGCCCTGGTGTTGGTGGCGCTGAGAAAGGGCTGCTAAGTGAGCGTGAGTGCCAGTATCAACCTTGACTGCTGGCTACTTCTGTGCCTGAGCCCATGAGGTGAGTGGCCGCTTCAGAGCTTTGCTCTGAGGAAGGGAAGGGCTAGGTTGACATTAGGTGCGAGAACAGACAGAGAGCCCCAGTGTTGGTGGGGCTGGTAAACGAATCTGAGGGCCAGCATCAACCTTGAGTCCTGGCTGTACTCTCTTGGAGCCCCATGTGGTGGTGGCCGCTTCGGAGCTTGGCTCTGAAGAGGGTAAGGGCTACGTTGACGTTAGTTGCGAGATGATACACAGAGCCCTGATGTTGGTGGGGCTTAGAAAGGGCTGCCAAGTGAGCGTGAGTGCCAGCATCAATCTTGAGTCCTGGTAGTACTGTGCCTGAGCCCCAGGAGTTGAGTGGCCGCTGCGGAGCTTGACTCTGATGAGGGCAAGGGATAGTTTGAGGTAAGGCGCGAGAACAAGCCACAGAGCCCCCGTGTTGGTGGGGCTGCCATGCGAGAGTGAGTGCCAGCATCAACCATGAGTCCTGGCTACTTCTGTGCCTGAGCCCCATGTGGTGGGTGGCCGTTTCAGAACTTGACTCTGCGGAGGGTAAGGGCTAGGTTGAGGTTAGGTGCGAGAACAGTCAGCGCCCCGGTGTTGGTGGAGCAGAGAAGGGCCTGCCAAGCGAATGTGAGGACTGGCATCAACCTTGAGTCCTGGCTACTTCTGTGCCTGAGCCCCAGGAGGTGAGTGGCCGGTGCGGAGCTTGGCTCTGATGAGGGCAAGGGATAGCTGGATGTTAGGCGGGAAAAGAACCACAGAGCCCCGGTGTTGGGGGGGACTGAGAAGGGCCTGTCAATGGATGGGGAGGGCCAGCATTGTCTTTGAGTCCTGGCTACTTCTGTGCCGGAGCCCCATGTGGTGGGTGGCCGCTTTGGAGCTAGGCTCTGATGAGGGTAAGGGCTCGGTTGACTTTAGGAGGGAGAAGGAACACAGAGCCCCATGTTGGTGGGGCTGAGGAGGGGCTGCCAAGGGAAGGTGAGGGCCAGCATCAACCTTGAGTCCTGGCTACTCTGTCCCTGAGCCCCAGGAGATGGGTTGGCGCTTGGGAGCTTCGCTCGGATGATGGTGAGGGATACGTTGACTTTAGGAGGGATAATAAACACAGAGCCCCGGTGTTCGTGGGGATGAGTAGAGGCAGCCAAGGCAAGGTTAGTGCCAGCATCCACCTTGACTGCTGGCTACTTCTGTGCCTGAGCCGCAGGAGGTGAGTGGCCGCTGCGGAGCTTAGCATGATGAGGGTAAGAGCTAGGTTGAGGTTCTGCGTTAGATAACGCCACCGACCACATGGCGCGCCAACAGAGGTAGCCCTCTTCGCGGCCCCGACAACAGCGGCCCCCTCCCTTAGTTCTCCCAGCTACATGTCGGCCTATGCCTTATTGTCACCAGAGCCCATTTCTAAAACGGCTTCCCACCAGATGGCGCTCCAACACAGAAGGAACCAGCATTGAAACCTGTTTCCTGCTCTTGCGTTTCATGGGGGCTGTGCTCTCGCTCTACCGCCCATCCCTCAACCTTGCCACAGCCCAACTGCAAAACAGTCAATCGCCCCTTCGGGCTCCCATACACAAATAGGCAGGACAGAAACATGTTGGCTGCTCTCATCTTCCCTTGAGAGACCCTTCTCAGACGTCCAGGACCCAGCCACCTCCAGCACCCCAAATGCACCATATCCACCACACTTAGCATCTCTTGCTGCACGTTGGTGGTGCTTGGTGCTGGGCATGTTCTGTTGTTGAGTGGTGGGGGTGCTGGGTGGTGGGCACTGCGGGGGCTGGCTTGCTGTCATGTCCTGGTGCTGGGTGGTGGGGTGCTGGGTGCGAGGCCTTGAGCATAGTGGGTTCTGGACATCTATGGGTGCCAGGCATCTTAGGCTGCTGGGCATTTCCAAGTGATGGGTCCTAGGCACTGGGACTGCTGGGTGCTTGGGGTGCTGGGTGCTAGCTGGTGTAGGTGCTGAGGGCTAGGCCCTGGGAGTGCTGGTTGCTGGGCCCTGGGAGTGGTGGGTAATATGCATGAAGAGAGGGCAGGGTATGTCTTGCTGCTGGGCACTGCGGCTGCTGGGTGGTAGTGATGTCCAGGTGGTGTGTGTTGGCAGTGGGTGTGCTGGGCTGCGTGATAGTCCGGGAGGTATTGGGCCGTGGGGGTGCTGAGCAGTGGGGTTTCTTGGTGCTGTGCGGAGGGTATGATGGGTGCACTGCACTGGCGTTCTGAATGCTGAGCACTGCAGGTGCTCTGTGCTGGGCATGTCCAGGTGCTATGTGCTGATCACTGCAGATGTTGGGGGGTGCTTTGCTGGGATCTGGTGTGTTGGGCACTGGGCATGTTTGGGTGCTGGGCATGGCTGGGTGCTGGATACTAGGCACTGGCGATATGGGGTGGTGGGGGTGCTACGTGCTGGGCATGTCCGGTTTCTGGTGGGTGTTGGGCAGTGGGAGTACTGGGGGTGCTGGGCCCTGGCATTGCTGGGTACTAGGCATAACTGAGTGCAGAGTATGTCTTGGTGGTGGATGCTGATGTGCTGGAGGTACTGGGTGCTGGGTGTTGGGCATATGTGGTGCTCGGTGGTTGTGCTGGGGATGCTGGATGCTGTGCTCTGGGAGTGCTGAATTCCTGGCGTCTGTGTGCTGGGCATGTGGGGGTGCTGTGTTTGGGCCCTGGGCATGACCGGGTGCAGGGTGCTGGGCACTGGGGGTGGTGGCTACTGGGAGCAAGAGGTGCTGGCTGTGAGCATTTCCAGTTGCTGGTCATGACCAGGAGCTATGTGCTGGGTATGTCCAGGTGCTGGGCATGTCCGGATGCTGTGTGCTCGGCACTTGGGGTTCTGGGTGGTGGGCAGTGAGGGTACTGGGCGCTGGGATGCTGGGTGCTGGGTGCTGGGCACTGGGGCTGCTGGGTGGTGGGCATGTCCAGGTGCTGTGTGTTGGCGGTGGGTATGCTGGGTTGTGCGCATGTCCGGGAATTAGTGCTGGGCCATGGGGGCGCTGGGTACTGGGCAGTGGGATTTCTTGGTGCTGGGTGGAGGGTATGACGGGTGCATGGCGTGGTTTAACCCCAGCCAGCAAATAAACCCCAAGCAGCTGCTCGCTCACTCCCCCGCCTCCCCCCAGGCCCCCCCCCCCGTGGCATGGGGGAGAGAAGCGGGGGAGCACAAGTAGGAAAACTCCCGTGTTGAGATAAAAACAGTTTAATAATTGAAATAAAATGAAGTAGAACAGTAAGAAGATCCAGGAGAACAACAAGAATAACAGACTATACAAAGCTGGCAATGTACAATGGAACTGCTCACTGCCGCCGGCTGCGTGTCACGAAGCGGGGGAGGGGGAGCCTCCCCGCCCCCCCTCCCGTTTTCATACTCAGCATGATGTTACATGGTATAGAATACCCCATTGGTCAGCTGGGTCAAGCACCCCGGCTGTGCTCTGCGCCGCCCCCCCTCCCCCGCCCCGAGAGCTTCGCCTGCACACGGCTCGGCATGGGAGGCCGAAAAGAGAAAACAAAACAAAAGTCTCCCCTGTGCAAGCTCCGCCCAGCAACAACAGAAGCATCAATGGGCCATCAACGCTCCTCTCATACCAAACCCAAAAGGCAGCACACCCCCCAAGCTCCTGGGAAGAAAGTTACCTCTGTGCCAGCCGGAAGCAGGACCGTGCAGTGCGCTGGCGTTCGGAGTGCTGGGTCCTAGGAGTGCTGGGTGCTGTGTATGTCCGGGTGCTGGGCATGTCCGGGTGCTGGGTACTTGGGGTGCTGGGGGTACTGGATGCTGGCTGTTGGGTATGCTGGTTTCTGGGCACAGGGGGTGCTGGCTGCCGAGTGCTGCGGGTGCTGGGCATGTGCGGGTGCTATGTGCTGATCCCTGGGGATGGTGGGGGCTGGTTTGCTGGGTTCTGGTGTGCTGGGCGCTGGGTATGGCTGGGTGCTGGTCATGGCTGGGTACTGGGCACTGGTAGTGTGGGGCAATGGGGGTGCTGCGTGCTGGACACGTCCGGGTGGTGGGTGTTGGGCGGTGGGGGTGCTGGGTGCTGGGCCCTGCTATTGCTGGGTAGTAGGCATAACTGCTTGCAGGGTATCTCTTGGTGGTGGGTCCTGGAGGTACAGGGTGCTGCGTGCTGGCCATATTCGGTGCTGGGTGCTGAGCATATCCGGTGCTGGCTGCGTGCTCTGGGGTTGCTGTAGTCTGGGGATGCTGGATTCTTGGCATGTGCGTGTGCCTGGCCCTGGTTGTGCTGGGTATGTGTCGGTGCTGGTTGTTGGGCAGTATGGGTGCTGTGTGGTGGGCCCTGGGCATGCCCGGCTGCTGTGTGATGGGCACTCGGGGCTGCTGAGAGGTGGGAAGCTGCCTGCTGGGCATGTGTGAGTGGTGGGGAGGTCTGGGTGCTGGGCATACCTGGGTGCTGGGTACTGGGCAGTGGGGCTGGTGGGCGGGGGGGGTGCTGTGTGCTGGGCATGTCTGGGCGGTGTGTGTTGGGTGGTGGAAGTGCTGGGCGCTGGGCGCTGGGACTGTGGCTTTCCGGGCGCTGGGGGTGCTGGGTTCTGTGCCCTGGGGTTGCTGGGTGCTGGGCGTGACTGGGTGGTGGGTGCTGCCCTGAGGTTGCTGGGTGCTGGGCACCGGGCTTGCTGGGTGCTGGGCGGTGCGGGTGCTGGTGGCGAGGTAGTGGGGGTGCTGGTTGCTGGGCCCTGGGACTGCTGGGTACCATGCATAAGCGGGTACAGGGTATGTCTTGCTGCTGGATGCTGGGTGCTGGGGCGGGGGCTACTGGGAGCTGGGGTTATTGTGTGCTGGGCCCTGGGGTGTTTGGTGCTGGGCATTTCCAGGTGCTTGGCATGACCCGGTGCTGGGCCCTGTGGGTGCTGGCTGCTGGGAGCTAGGGGTGCTGGCAGTGGGCATTTCCAGTTGCTGGTCATGACCAGGAGCTATGTGCTGGGTATGTCCAGGTGCTGGGCATGTCCGGATGCTGTGTGCTCGGCACTTGGGGTTCTGGGTGGTGGGCAGTGAGGGTACTGGGCGCTGGGATGCTGGGTGCTGGGCACTGGGGCTGCTGGGTGGTGGGCATGTCCAGGTGCTGTGTGTTGGCGGTGGGTATGCTGGGTTGTGCGCATGTCCGGGAATTAGTGCTGGGCCATGGGGGCGCTGGGTACTGGGCAGTGGGATTTCTTGGTGCTGGGTGGAGGGTATGACGGGTGCATGGCGTGGTTTAACCCCAGCCAGCAAATAAACCCCAAGCAGCTGCTCGCTCGCTCCCCCGCCTCCCCCCAGGCCCCCCCCCCGTGGCATGGGGGAGAGAAGCGGGGGAGCACAAGTAGGAAAACTCCCGTGTTGAGATAAAAACAGTTTAATAATTGAAATAAAATGAAGTAGAACAGTAAGAAGAACCAGGAGAACAACAAGAATAACAGACTATACAAAGCTGGCAATGTACAATGGAACTGCTCACTGCCGCCGGCTGCGTGTCACGAAGCGGGGGAGGGGGAGCCTCCCCGCCCCCCCTCCCGTTTTCATACTCAGCATGATGTTACATGGTATAGAATACCCCATTGGTCAGCTGGGTCAAGCACCCCGGCTGTGCTCTGCGCCGCCCCCCCTCCCCCGCCCCGAGAGCTTCGCCTGCACACGGCTCGGCATGGGAGGCCGAAAAGAGAAAACAAAACAAAAGTCTCCCCTGTGCAAGCTCCGCCCAGCAACAACAGAAGCATCAATGGGCCATCAACGCTCCTCTCATACCAAACCCAAAAGGCAGCACACCCCCCAAGCTCCTGGGAAGAAAGTTACCTCTGTGCCAGCCGGAAGCAGGACCGTGCAGTGCGCTGGCGTTCGGAGTGCTGGGTCCTAGGAGTGCTGGGTGCTGTGTATGTCCGGGTGCTGGGCATGTCTGGGTGCTGGGTACTTGGGGTGCTGGGGGTACTGGATGCTGGCTGTTGGGTATGCTGGTTTCTGGGCACAGGGGGTGCTGGCTGCCGAGTGCTGCGGGTGCTGGGCATGTGCGGGTGCTATGTGCTGATCCCTGGGGATGGTGGGGGCTGGTTTGCTGGGTTCTGGTGTCTTGGGCGCTGGGTATGGCTGGGTGCTGGTAATGGCTGGGTACTGGGCACTGGTAGTGTGGGGCAATGGGGGTGCTGCGTGCTGGACACGTCCGGGTGGTGGGTGTTGGGCGGTGGGGGTGCTGGGTGCTGGGCCCTGCTATTGCTGGGTAGTAGGCATAACTGCTTGCAGGGTATCTCTTGGTGGTGGGTCCTGGAGGTACAGGGTGCTGCGTGCTGGCCATATTCGGTGCTGGGTGCTGAGCATATCCGGTGCTGGCTGCGTGCTCTGGGGTTGCTGTAGTCTGGGGATGCTGGATTCTTGGCATGTGCGTGTGCTGGGCCCTGGTTGTGCTGGGTATGTGTCGGTGCTGGTTGTTGGGCAGTATGGGTGCTGTGTGGTGGGCCCTGGGCATGCCCGGCTGCTGTGTGATGGGCACTCGGGGCTGCTGAGAGGTGGGAAGCTGCCTGCTGGGCATGTGTGAGTGGTGGGGAGGTCTGGGTGCTGGGCATACCTGGGTGCTGGGTACTGGGCAGTGGGGCTGGTGGGCGGGGGGGGTGCTGTGTGCTGGGCATGTCTGGGCGGTGTGTGTTGGGTGGTGGAAGTGCTGGGCGCTGGGCGCTGGGACTGTGGCTTTCCGGGCGCTGGGGGTGCTGGGTTCTGTGCCCTGGGGTTGCTGGGTGCTGGGCGTGACTGGGTGGTGGGTGCTGCCCTGAGGTTGCTGGGTGCTGGGCGGTGTGGGTGCTGGTGGCTAGGTAGTGGGGGTGCTGGTTGCTGGGCCCTGGGACTGCTGGGTACCATGCATAAGCGGGTACAGGGTATGTCTTGCTGCTGGATGCTGGGTGCTGGGGCGGGGGCTACTGGGAGCTGGGGTTATTGTGTGCTGGGCCCTGGGGTGTTTGGTGCTGGGCATTTCCAGGTGCTTGGCATGACCCGGTGCTGGGCCCTGTGGGTGCTGGCTGCTGGGAGCTAGGGGTGCTGGCAGTGGGCATTTCCAGTTGCTGGTCATGACCAGGAGCTATGTGCTGGGTATGTCCAGGTGCTGGGCATGTCCGGATGCTCTGTGCTCGCCACTTGGGTTTCGGGGTAGTGTGCAGTGAGGGTGCACACCAAAGACCCACCATCCAGCACCCCCAAAAGTCTCACATACAGCCCCCCAGTGGCAGAAACCAGCATACCCAACACCCAGCATCCAGTACCCCCACTGCCCTGCACCTGTACACGCCCAGCACCCACAAGACGCAGTACTCAGCACCAGGTCATGACCAGCAACTGGAAATTGCCATAGCCAGCACCCCTAGCTCCCAGCACCGCCAGTGCCCAGCACCCAGTCATGCTCAGCACCCGGTACCCAGTGCTCAGCATCCAATACTCCCAGTACTCAGTAGCCCCAGCACCCATCAGCAAGACATACCCTGCACCCACTTATGCATAGTACCCAGCAGTCCCAGGGCCCAGCAACCAGCACCCCCAGTACCTAGCCAGGGGCTAGGCGCACCCAGCAACCCCAGTGCCCAGCACCCAGCCCCCAGCCATGCCCAGCACCCGGACATGCCCAAAACCCAGCAACGCCAGTGCCTAGAACCCAGCACCCCCAGTGCCCAGAAACCAACAGCCCCAGCACCCCAGGGCCCAGTAACAAGCAACCTCAGCACACAGATATTCCCAGCACCCACCACACAGCCCAACCCGCAGCACCCACACATACCCAGCACAACCAGGGCCCAGCACACGCACATGCCAAGAATCCAGCACCCCCAGAGCACAGCCCCCAGCAACAGCAGCATGCGCACCCAGCACTGGATATGCCCAACACCCAGCACACTACCTCCAGCACCAAGAGATACTCTGCATTCAGTTATACATAGTACCCAGCAATACCAGGTTGCAGCACCCCCAGTACCTAGCATCCAGCACCCCCGCCGCCCAACACCCACCACCCGGACATGCCCAGCACACAGCACCCGCACAGCCCCACTGCCCAGTACCCAGCACCCAGACATGCCCAGCACTCAAAAATGCCCAGCGCCCGACACACCAGAATGCAGCAAACCAGCCCCCTATGTCCCCAGTGATCAGCACAGAGCACACGGACATGCCCAGCACCCAGAACCCGGACATGCCCAGCACTCCCAACACCCACCATCCAGCACCCTACAGGCCTCACAGCCAGCATGCTCAGTGCCCAGAAACCAGCATACCCAACACCCAGCATCCCCACCGCCCAGCACGCAGCACCCCCAGTGCCCAGCACGCCACACTTAGACATGACCAGCACACGGACATGCCCAGCACTCAGCAACCCCAGTGCACAGAACCAAGCACCCCCAAGCACCGAGAAACCAACAACCCCAGCGTCCAGCACCCAGCACCCCCAGGTCCCAGCAACCAACACCCGCACACGCCGAGCACCCCCACCGCCCAACACCCAGCACAGGGACATGCCCTGCACACCCAAAGACCATCAGCCCCAGTGCCAAGCACCCAGCACTGCCATTGCCTAGCACCCAGACATGCTGAGCACCCAGAACCTCCACCGCCCACCACTGCCAGTGCACAGTACCCAGCACCCGGTCATGACCAGCAACTGGAAATGCCCACAGCCAGCACCCCTAGATCCCAGCAGACGGTTCTCCCAGTGCCCAGCATCCAGTCATGCCAAGCACCTGGACATGCCCAGCACCCAATACCCCCAGCACCCAGTCATGCCAAGCACCTGGACATGCCCGGCACCCAATATCCCCAGCTCCCAGGAGCCCCAGCACCCAGCAGCAAGACATACCCTGCACCCGCTTATGCATAGTACCCAGCAGTCCCAGGGCCCAGCAACCACACCCCCAGGACTTGGCCCCCAGCACTCGCACCGACCAGCAACCCCAGTGCACAGCACCCACTAACCCCATTGCCCAGCATCCCCAGCGCACAGCATCCAGCATATGGACATGCCCAGCACATGGACATGCCCACTAGCCAGCACCCCTAGTGCCCAGCACCCAGAGCTCCCTCCATCCATCACCCAGCACCCAGACATGCCCAGCGCTCAGCACCCCCACCACTCAACAGCCAGGATCAGGAAATGCCCGGCAACAAGCACTCCCCTGCCTACCACCGCCAGTGCCCAATAACCAGCACACAGACAATGCCCACCAGTCAGCATCCCCAGCGCCAAGCACTCAGTCCACAGGCATGCCCAGCACCCTGATATGCATAGTCCCCAGCAGTCCCAGTGCCCAGGACCCATCACTTGGAAATGCCCAGCACCCTGCAGCCCCAGCGCCTAGAACGCAGTACCCCCCAATGACCAGCACCCAGCGCTGCCTGTAGCCAGCATCCACCACCCGGCATGATCATCACCTGGCCATTCCCAGCACCAAGACCTCCCAGTGCCCAGCACAGGGACATGTCGAGCACCCAGATATGCCCAACACCCAGACATGTCCAGAACCCACTCCACTCAGGGCCCAGCACACAGTACCCCCACGGCCCAGCACCGACACATGCCCCGCACCAAGCACTGCCAAGGCTACCAAGGGGTGCTAGGTGTGCTGGATGTTGCGCATTTGCGGTGCTGGAGATGGCTGGGTGCTGGACAGCTGAGAAGGGGCTGTAAAGGGAAGGTGAGAGCCGCGAACATATTTCAGTCCTGGCCAAATGTGTGTGGGAGCTCGACGGGGCACTCGACTGCTTTCCAGTTGGGCTCTGGCAAGGTTGACAGTTCAGTGCTACAGCAAGCGCATAGCCCCGGTGTTGGTGGGGGCCTCAAAGGGCTGCAAGGGAAGGCGAGTGCAACGAACAACAGTCCATGTTGGTTCCTTCGGTGTTGGAGCGCCATCTAGTGGATAGACGTTTCGGAGTTTGGCTGTGATCAAGGTAAGATGTAGGTTGGTGTTCAGGTGGGAGATCAAAGGGAGGGGGCCGGTGTCGGTGTGCTGAGAAGGGCCTGCCAAGGGAAGGTGAGGGTCAGCATCAACCTTGAGTCCTGGCTATACTCTCTTGGAGCCCCATGTGGTGGGTGGCCGCTTCGGAGCTTGGCTCTGAGGAAGGGAAGGGCTAGGTTGACATTAGGTGCGAGAACAGACAGAGAGCCCCAGTGTTGGTGGGGCTGGTAAACGAATCTGAGGGCCAGCATCAACCTTGAGTCCTGGCTATACTCTCTTGGAGCCCCATGTGGTGGTGGCCGCTTCGGAGCTTGGCTCTGAAGAGGGTGAGGGCTACGTTGACGTTAGTTGCGAGATGATACGCAGAGCCCTGATGTTGGTGGGGCTTAGAAAGGGCTGCCAAGTGAGCGTGAGTGCCAGCATCAATCTTGAGTCCTGGTAGTTCTGTGCCTGAGCCCCAGGAGGTGAGTGGCCGCTGCGGAGCTTGACTCTGATGAGGGCAAGGGATAGTTTGAGGTAAGGCGCGAGAACAAGCCACAGAGCCCCCGTGTTGGTGGGGCTGCCATGCGAGAGTGAGTGCCAGCATCAACCATGATCCTGGCTACTTTTGTGCCTGAGCCCCATGTGGTGGGTGGCCGTTTCAGAACTTGACTCTGCGGAGGGTAAGGGCTAGGTTGAGGTTAGGTGCGAGAACAGAGTCAGCGCCCCGGTGGTGGTGGAGGAGAGAAGGGCCTGCCAAGCGAATGTGGGGACCGGCATCAACCTTGAGTCCTGGCTACTTCTGTGCCTGAGCCCCAGGAGGTGAGTGGCCGGTGCGGAGCTTGGCTCTGATGAGGGCAAGGGATAGCTGGATGTTAGGCGGGTAAAGAACCACAGAGCCCCGGTGTTGGGGGGGACTGAGAAGGGCCTGTCAAGGGATGGGGAGGGCCAGCATTGGCTTTGAGTCCTGGCTACTTCTGTGCCGGAGCCCCATGTGGTGTGTGGCCGCTTTGGAGCTAGGCTCTGATGAGGGTAAGGGCTCGGTTGACTTTAGGAGGGAGAAGGAACACAGAGCCCCATGTTGGTGGGGCTGAGGAGGGGCTGCCAAGCGAGCGTGAGTGCCAGCATCAACCTTGAGTCCTGGCTACTCTGTCCCTCAGCCCCATGAGGTTGGTCGGCGCTTTGGAGCTTAGGCTCTGATAAGGGCAAGGGATAGCTTGAGTTTAGGCGCGAGAAGAAGACACAGAGCCCCCGTGTTGGTGGGTCTGCCACGCGAGACTGAGTGCCAGCATCACCCTTGAGCCCTGGCTACTTCCGTGCCTGAGCCCCATGAGGTGGGTGGCCGCTTTGGATCTTGGCTCTGATGAGGGCAAGGGATAGCTGGATGTTAGGCGGGAAAAGAGCCACAGAGCCCCGGTGTTGGGGGGGACTGAGAAGGGCCTGTCAAGGGATGGGGAGGGCCAGCATTGGCTTTGAGTCCTGGCTACTTCTGTGCCGGAGCCCCATGTGGTGTGTGGCCGCTTTGGAGCTAGGCTCTGATGAGGGTAAGGGCTCGGTTGACTTTAGGAGGGAGAAGGAACACAGAGCCCCATGTTGGTGGGGCTGAGGAGGGGCTGCCAAGGGAAGGTGAGGGCCAGCATCAACCTTGAGTCCTGGCTACTCTGTCCCTGAGCCCCAGGAGATGGGTCAGCCTTTAGGAGCTTAGCGCTGAGGAGGGGAAGCGATAGGTTGACGTTGGGAGGCAGAATAAACACAGAGCCCCGGTGTTGGTGGGGCTGAGGAGGGGCTGCCAGGGGAGGTGAGGGCAAGTAGAAGCCTTCAGTTCTGGCTACTTCTGTGCCTGATCCCCATTTGGTGCATGGCCGCTTTGAAGTTGGGCTCTGATGAGGGTGAGGGATAGGTTGAGGTCAGGAGAGATAACAAAAGCAGCGCCCTGGTGTTGGGGGGCTGAGGAGAACCTGCCAAGCGAGCGTGAGTGCCAGCATCGACCTTGAGGCCTGGCTACTCTGTCCCTCAGCCCCATGAGGTGGGTCGGCGCTTTGGAGCTTAGGCTCTGATAAGGGCAAGGGATAGCTTGAGTTTAGGCGCGAGAAGAAGACACAGAGCCCCCGTGTTGGTGGGGCTGCCACGCGAGAGTGAGTGCCAGCATCACCCTTGAGCCCTGGCTACTTCCGTGCCTGAGCCCCATGAGGTGGGTGGCTGCTTTGGAGCTGGGTCTGATGAGGGTAAGGGCTCGGTTGACTTTAGGAGGGAGAACAAACACAGTGCCCCAGTGTTGATGGGGCTGAGGAGGGGCTGCCAAGGGAAGGTGAGGGCAAGTAGAAGCCTTCAGTTCTGGCAACTTCTGTGCCTGAGCCCCACGTGGTGGATGGCCGCTTCGGAGCTGGGTATCCATGTTGAGGGTAAGGGCTAGGTTGAAGTTAAGTGCGAGAACAGACACAGAGCCCCGGTGTTGGTGGGGCTGAGGAGGGGCTGCCAAGGCAAGGTGAGGGCCAGCATCGACCTTGAGTCCTGGCTACTCTGTCCCTGAGCCCCAGGAGATGGGTCGGCGTTTAGGAGCTTAGCGCTGAGGAGGGGAAGGGATAGGTTGACGTTGGGAGGCGTAACAAACAGAGAGCCCTGGTGTTGGTGGCGCTGAGAAAGGGCTGCTAAGTGAGCGTGAGTGCCAGTATCAACCTTGACTGCTGTCTACTTCTGTGCCTGAGCCCATGAGGTGAGTGGCCGCTTCAGAGCTTTGCTCTGAGGAAGGGAAGGGCTAGGTTGACATTAGGTGCGAGAACAGACAGAGAGCCCCAGTGTTGGTGGGGCTGGTAAACGAATCTGAGGGCCAGCATCAACCTTGAGTCCTGGCTATACTCTCTTGGAGCCCCATGTGGTGGTGGCCGCTTCGGAGCTTGGCTCTGAAGAGGGTGAGGGCTACGTTGACGTTAGTTGCGAGATGATACGCAGAGCCCTGATGTTGGTGGGGCTTAGAAAGGGCTGCCAAGTGAGCGTGAGTGCCAGCATCAATCTTGAGTCCTGGTAGTTCTGTGCCTGAGCCCCAGGAGGTGAGTGGCCGCTGCGGAGCTTGACTCTGATGAGGGCAAGGGATAGTTTGAGGTAAGGCGCGAGAACAAGCCACAGAGCCCCCGTGTTGGTGGGGCTGCCATGCGAGAGTGAGTGCCAGCATCAACCATGATCCTGGCTACTTTTGTGCCTGAGCCCCATGTGGTGGGTGGCCGTTTCAGAACTTGACTCTGCGGAGGGTAAGGGCTAGGTTGAGGTTAGGTGCGAGAACAGAGTCAGCGCCCCGGTGGTGGTGGAGGAGAGAAGGGCCTGCCAAGCGAATGTGGGGACCGGCATCAACCTTGAGTCCTGGCTACTTCTGTGCCTGAGCCCCAGGAGGTGAGTGGCCGGTGCGGAGCTTGGCTCTGATGAGGGCAAGGGATAGCTGGATGTTAGGCGGGTAAAGAACCACAGAGCCCCGGTGTTGGGGGGGACTGAGAAGGGCCTGTCAAGGGATGGGGAGGGCCAGCATTGGCTTTGAGTCCTGGCTACTTCTGTGCCGGAGCCCCATGTGGTGTGTGGCCGCTTTGGAGCTAGGCTCTGATGAGGGTAAGGGCTCGGTTGACTTTAGGAGGGAGAAGGAACACAGAGCCCCATGTTGGTGGGGCTGAGGAGGGGCTGCCAAGCGAGCGTGAGTGCCAGCATCAACCTTGAGTCCTGGCTACTCTGTCCCTCAGCCCCATGAGGTTGGTCGGCGCTTTGGAGCTTAGGCTCTGATAAGGGCAAGGGATAGCTTGAGTTTAGGCGCGAGAAGAAGACACAGAGCCCCCGTGTTGGTGGGTCTGCCACGCGAGACTGAGTGCCAGCATCACCCTTGAGCCCTGGCTACTTCCGTGCCTGAGCCCCAGGAGGTGGGTGGCCGCTTTGGATCTTGGCTCTGATGAGGGCAAGGGATAGCTGGATGTTAGGCGGGAAAAGAGCCACAGAGCCCCGGTGTTGGGGGGGACTGAGAAGGGCCTGTCAAGGGATGGGGAGGGCCAGCATTGGCTTTGAGTCCTGGCTACTTCTGTGCCGGAGCCCCATGTGGTGTGTGGCCGCTTTGGAGCTAGGCTCTGATGAGGGTAAGGGCTCGGTTGACTTTAGGAGGGAGAAGGAACACAGAGCCCCATGTTGGTGGGGCTGAGGAGGGGCTGCCAAGGGAAGGTGAGGGCCAGCATCAACCTTGAGTCCTGGCTACTCTGTCCCTGAGCCCCAGGAGATGGGTCAGCCTTTAGGAGCTTAGCGCTGAGGAGGGGAAGCGATAGGTTGACGTTGGGAGGCAGAATAAACACAGAGCCCCGGTGTTGGTGGGGCTGAGGAGGGGCTGCCAGGGGAGGTGAGGGCAAGTAGAAGCCTTCAGTTCTGGCTACTTCTGTGCCTGATCCCCATTTGGTGCATGGCCGCTTTGAAGTTGGGCTCTGATGAGGGTGAGGGATAGGTTGAGGTCAGGAGAGATAACAAAAGCAGCGCCCTGGTGTTGGGGGGCTGAGGAGAACCTGCCAAGCGAGCGTGAGTGCCAGCATCGACCTTGAGGCCTGGCTACTCTATCCCTCAGCCCCATGAGGTGGGTCGGCGCTTTGGAGCTTAGGCTCTGATAAGGGCAAGGGATAGCTTGAGTTTAGGCGCGAGAAGAAGACACAGAGCCCCCGTGTTGGTGGGGCTGCCACGCGAGAGTGAGTGCCAGCATCACCCTTGAGCCCTGGCTACTTCCGTGCCTGAGCCCCATGAGGTGGGTGGCTGCTTTGGAGCTGGGTCTGATGAGGGTAAGGGCTCGGTTGACTTTAGGAGGGAGAACAAACACAGTGCCCCAGTGTTGATGGGGCTGAGGAGGGGCTGCCAAGGGAAGGTGAGGGCAAGTAGAAGCCTTCAGTTCTGGCAACTTCTGTGCCTGAGCCCCACGTGGTGGATGGCCGCTTCGGAGCTGGGTATCCATGTTGAGGGTAAGGGCTAGGTTGAAGTTAAGTGCGAGAACAGACACAGAGCCCCGGTGTTGGTGGGGCTGAGGAGGGGCTGCCAAGGCAAGGTGAGGGCCAGCATCGACCTTGAGTCCTGGCTACTCTGTCCCTGAGCCCCAGGAGATGGGTCGGCGTTTAGGAGCTTAGCGCTGAGGAGGGGAAGGGATAGGTTGACGTTGGGAGGCGTAACAAACAGAGAGCCCTGGTGTTGGTGGCGCTGAGAAAGGGCTGCTAAGTGAGCGTGAGTGCCAGTATCAACCTTGACTGCTGTCTACTTCTGTGCCTGAGCCCATGAGGTGAGTGGCCGCTTCAGAGCTTTGCTCTGAGGAAGGGAAGGGCTAGGTTGACATTAGGTGCGAGAACAGACAGAGAGCCCCAGTGTTGGTGGGGCTGGTAAACGAATCTGAGGGCCAGCATCAACCTTGAGTCCTGGCTATACTCTCTTGGAGCCCCATGTGGTGGTGGCCGCTTCGGAGCTTGGCTCTGAAGAGGGTGAGGGCTACGTTGACGTTAGTTGCGAGATGATACACAGAGCCCTGATGTTGGTGGGGCTTAGAAAGGGCTGCCAAGTGAGCGTGAGTGCCAGCATCAATCTTGAGTCCTGGTAGTTCTGTGCCTGAGCCCCAGGAGGTGAGTGGCCGCTGCGGAGCTTGACTCTGATGAGGGCAAGGGATAGTTTGAGGTAAGGCGCGAGAACAAGCCACAGAGCCCCCGTGTTGGTGGGGCTGCCATGCGAGAGTGAGTGCCAGCATCAACCATGATCCTGGCTACTTTTGTGCCTGAGCCCCATGTGGTGGGTGGCCGTTTCAGAACTTGACTCTGCGGAGGGTAAGGGCTAGGTTGAGGTTAGGTGCGAGAACAGAGTCAGCGCCCCGGTGTTGGTGGAGGAGAGAAGGGCCTGCCAAGCGAATGTGGGGACCGGCATCAACCTTGAGTCCTGGCTACTTCTGTGCCTGAGCCCCAGGAGGTGAGTGGCCGGTGCGGAGCTTGGCTCTGATGAGGGCAAGGGATAGCTGGATGTTAGGCGGGTAAAGAACCACAGAGCCCCGGTGTTGGGGGGGACTGAGAAGGGCCTGTCAATGGATGGGGAGGGCCAGCATTGGCTTTGAGTCCTGGCTACTTCTGTGCCGGAGCCCCATGTGGTGTGTGGCCGCTTTGGAGCTAGGCTCTGATGAGGGTAAGGGCTCGGTTGACTTTAGGAGGGAGAAGGAACACAGAGCCCCATGTTGGTGGGGCTGAGGAGGGGCTGCCAAGCGAGCGTGAGTGCCAGCATCAACCTTGAGTCCTGGCTACTCTGTCCCTCAGCCCCATGAGGTTGGTCGGCGCTTTGGAGCTTAGGCTCTGATAAGGGCAAGGGATAGCTTGAGTTTAGGCGCGAGAAGAAGACACAGAGCCCCCGTGTTGGTGGGTCTGCCACGCGAGACTGAGTGCCAGCATCACCCTTGAGCCCTGGCTACTTCCGTGCCTGAGCCCCAGGAGGTGGGTGGCCGCTTTGGATCTTGGCTCTGATGAGGGGAAGGGATAGCTGGATGTTAGGCGGGAAAAGAGCCACAGAGCCCCGGTGTTGGGGGGGACTGAGAAGGGCCTGTCAATGGATGGGAAGGGCCAGCATTGGCTTTGAGTCCTGGCTACTTCTGTGCCTGAGCCCCATGTGGTGGGTGGCCGCTTTGGAGCTAGGCTCTGATGAGGGTAAGGGCTCGGTTGACTTTAGGAGGGAGAATTAACACAGAGCCCCATGTTGGTGGGGCTGAGGAGGGGCTGCCAAGGGAAGGTGAGGGCCAGCATCAACCTTGAGTCCTGGCTACTCTGTCCCTGAGCCCCAGGAGATGGGTTGGCGCTTGGGAGCTTCGCTCGGATGATGGTGAGGGATACGTTGACTTTAGGAGGGATAATAAACACAGAGCCCCGGTGTTCGTGGGGATGAGTAGAGGCAGCCAAGGCAAGGTTAGTGCCAGCATCCACCTTGACTGCTGGCTACTTCTGTGCCTGAGCCGCAGGAGGTGAGTGGCCGCTGCGGAGCTTAGCATGATGAGGGTAAGAGCTAGGTTGAGGTTCTGCGTTAGATAACGCCACCGACCACATGGCGCGCCAACAGAAGTAGCCCTCTTCGCGGCCCCGACAACAGCGGCCCCCTCCCTTAGTTCTCCCAGCTACATGTCGGCCTATGCCTTATTGTCACCAGAGCCCATTTCTAAAACGGCTTCCCACCAGATGGCGCTCCAACACAGAAGGAACCAGCATTGAAACCTGTTTCCTGCTCTTGCGTTTCATGGGGGCTGTGCTCTCGCTCTACCGCCCATCCCTCAACCTTGCCACAGCCCAACTGCAAAACAGTCAATCGCCCCTTCGGGCTCCCATACACAAATAGGCAGGACAGAAACATGTTGGCTGCTCTCATCTTCCCTTGAGAGACCCTTCTCAGACGTCCAGGACCCAGCCACCTCCAGCACGCCAAATGCACCATATCCACCACACTTAGCATCTCTTGCTGCACGTTGGTGGTGCTTGGTGCTGGGCATGTTCTGTTGTTGAGTGGTGGGGGTGCTGGGTGGTGGGCACTGCCGGGGCTGGCTTGCTGTCATGTCCTGGTGCTGGGTGGTGGGGTGCTGGGTGCGAGGCCTTGAGCATAGTGGGTTCTGGACATCTATGGGTGCCAGGCATCTTAGGCTGCTGGGCATTTCCAAGTGATGGGTCCTAGGCACTGGGACTGCTGGGTGCTTGGGGTGCTGGGTGCTAGCTGGTGTAGGTGCTGAGGGCTAGGCCCTGGGAGTGCTGGTTGCTGGGCCCTGGGAGTGGTGGGTAATATGCATGAAGAGAGGGCAGGGTATGTCTTGCTGCTGGGCACTGCGGCTGCTGGGTGGTAGTGATGTCCAGGTGGTGTGTGTTGGCAGTGGGTGTGCTGGGCTGCGTGATAGTCCGGGAGGTATTGGGCCGTGGGGGTGCTGAGCAGTGGGGTTTCTTGGTGCTGTGTGGAGGGTATGATGGGTGCACTGCACTGGCGTTCTGAATGCTGAGCACTGCAGGTGCTCTGTGCTGGGCATGTCCAGGTGCTATGTGCTGATCACTGCAGATGTTGGGGGGTGCTTTGCTGGGATCTGGTGTGTTGGGCACTGGGCATGTTTGGGTGCTGGGCATGGCTGGGTGCTGGATACTAGGCACTGGCGATATGGGGTGGTGGGGGTGCTACGTGCTGGGCATGTCCGGTTTGTGGTGGGTGTTGGGCAGTGGGAGTACTGGGGGTGCTGGGCCCTGGCATTGCTGGGTACTAGGCATAACTGAGTGCAGAGTATGTCTTGGTGGTGGATGCTGATGTGCTGGAGGTACTGGGTGCTGGGTGTTGGGCATATGTGGTGCTGGGTGGTTGTGCTGGGGATGCTGGATGCTGTGCTCTGGGAGTGCTGAATTCCTGGCGTCTGTGTGCTGGGCATGTGGGGGTGCTGTGTTTGAGCCCTGGGCATGACCGGGTGCAGGGTGCTGGGCACTGGGGGTGGTGGCTACTGGGAGCAAGAGGTGCTGGCTGTGAGCATTTCCAGTTGCTGGTCATGACGGGCTGCTGGGAGTGTCCAGGTGCTGGGCATGTCCGGATGCTGTGTGCTCGGCACTTGGGGTTCTGGGTGGTGGGCAGTGAGGGTGCTGGGAATTAGTGCTGGGCCATGGGAGCACTGGTTGCTGTGTATGTCCGGGTGCTGGGCATTTCTGGGTGCTGGGTACTTGGGGTGCTGGGGGTACTGGATGCTGGCTGTTGGGTATGCTGGTTTCTGGGCACAGGGGGTGCTGGCTGCCGAGTGCTGCGGGTGCTGGGCATGTGCGGGTGCTATGTGCTGATCCCTGGGGATGGTGGGGGCTGGTTTGCTGGGTTCTGGTGTGTTGGGCGCTGGGTATGGCTGGGTGCTGGTCATGGCTGGGTACTGGGCACTGGTAGTGTGGGGCAATGGGGGTGCTGCGTGCTGGACACGTCCGGGTGGTGGGTGTTGGGCGGTGGGGGTGCTGGGTGCTGGGCCCTGCTATTGCTGGGTAGTAGGCATAACTGCTTGCAGGGTATCTCTTGGTGGTGGGTCCTGGAGGTACAGGGTGCTGCGTGCTGGCCGTATTTGGTGCTGGGTGCTGAGCATATCCGGTGCTGGCTGCGTGCTCTGGGGTTGCTGTAGTCTGGGGATGCTGGATTCTTGGCATGTGCGTGTGCTGGGCCCTGGTTGTGCTGGGTATGTGTCGGTGCTGGTTGTTGGGCAGTATGGGTGCTGTGTGGTGGGCCCTGGGCATGCCCGGCTGCTGTGTGATGGGCACTCGGGGCTGCTGAGAGGTGGGAAGCTGCCTGCTGGGCATGTGTGAGCGGTGGGGAGGTCTGGGTGCTGGGCATACCTGGGTGCTGGGTACTGGGCAGTGGGGCTGGCGGGCGGGGGGGGTGCTGTGTGCTGGGCATGTCGGGGCGGTGTGTGTTGGGTGGTGGAAGTGCTGGGCGCTGGGACTGTGGCTTTCTGGGCGCTGGGGGTGCTGGGTTCTGTGCCCTGGGGTTGCTGGGTGCTGGGCGTGACTGGGTGGTGGGTGCTGCCCTGAGGTTGCTGGGTGCTGGGCGGTGCAGGTGCTGGTGGCTAGGTAGTGGGGGTGCTGGTTGCTGGGCCCTGGGACTGCTGGGTACCATGCATAAGCGGGTACAGGGTATGTCTTGCTGCTGGATGCTGGGTGCTGGGGCGGGGGCTACTGGGAGCTGGGGTTATTGTGTGCTGGGCCCTGGGGTGTTTGGTGCTGGGCATTTCCAGGTGCTTGGCATGACCCGGTGCTGGGCCCTGTGGGTGCTGGCTGCTGGGAGCTAGGGGTGCTGGCAGTGGGCATTTCCAGTTGCTGGTCATGACCAGGAGCTATGTGCTGGGTATGTCCAGGTGCTGGGCATGTCCGGATGCTGTGTGCTCGGCACTTGGGGTTCTGGGTGGTGGGCAGTGAGGGTACTGGGCGCTGGGATGCTGGGATGCTGGGTGCTGGGTGCTGGGCACTGGGGCTGCTGGGTGGTGGGCATGTCCAGGTGCTGTGTGTTGGCGGTGGGTATGCTGGGTTGTGCGCATGTCCGGGAATTAGTGCTGGGCCATGGGGGCGCTGGGTACTGGGCAGTGGGATTTCTTGGTGCTGGGTGGAGGGTATGACGGGTGCATGGCGTGGTTTAACCCCAGCCAGCAAATAAACCCCAAGCAGCTGCTCGCTCGCTCCCCCGCCTCCCCCCAGGCCCCCCCCGTGGCATGGGGGAGAGAAGCGGGGGGGCACAAGTAGGAAAACTCCCGTGTTGAGATAAAAACAGTTTAATAATTGAAATAAAATGAAGTAGAACAGTAAGAAGAACCAGGAGAACAACAAGAATAACAGACTATACAAAGCTGGCAATGTACAATGGAACTGCTCACTGCCGCCGGCTGCGTGTCACGAAGCGGGGGAGGGGGAGCCTCCCCGCCCCCCCTCCCGTTTTCATACTCAGCATGATGTTACATGGTATAGAATACCCCATTGGTCAGCTGGGTCAAGCACCCCGGCTGTGCTCTGCGCCGCCCCCCCTCCCCCGCCCCGAGAGCTTCGCCTGCACACGGCTCGGCATGGGAGGCCGAAAAGAGAAAACAAAACAAAAGTCTCCCCTGTGCAAGCTCCGCCCAGCAACAACAGAAGCATCAATGGGCCATCAACGCTCCTCTCATACCAAACCCAAAAGGCAGCACACCCCCCAAGCTCCTGGGAAGAAAGTTACCTCTGTGCCAGCCGGAAGCAGGACCGTGCAGTGCGCTGGCGTTCGGAGTGCTGGGTCCTAGGAGTGCTGGGTGCTGTGCATGTCCGGGTGCTGGGCATGTCTGGGTGCTGGGTACTTGGGGTGCTGGGGGTACTGGATGCTGGCTGTTGGGTATGCTGGTTTCTGGGCACAGGGGGTGCTGGCTGCCGAGTGCTGCGGGTGCTGGGCATGTGCGGGTGCTATGTGCTGATCCCTGGGGATGGTGGGGGCTGGTTTGCTGGGTTCTGGTGTGTTGGGCGCTGGGTATGGCTGGGTGCTGGTCATGGCTGGGTACTGGGCACTGGTAGTGTGGGGCAATGGGGGTGCTGCGTGCTGGACACGTCCGGGTGGTGGGTGTTGGGCGGTGGGGGTGCTGGGTGCTGGGCCCTGCTATTGCTGGGTAGTAGGCATAACTGCTTGCAGGGTATCTCTTGGTGGTGGGTCCTGGAGGTACAGGGTGCTGCGTGCTGGCCGTATTTGGTGCTGGGTGCTGAGCATATCCGGTGCTGGCTGCGTGCTCTGGGGTTGCTGTAGTCTGGGGATGCTGGATTCTTGGCATGTGCGTGTGCTGGGCCCTGGTTGTGCTGGGTATGTGTCGGTGCTGGTTGTTGGGCAGTATGGGTGCTGTGTGGTGGGCCCTGGGCATGCCCGGCTGCTGTGTGATGGGCACTCGGGGCTGCTGAGAGGTGGGAAGCTGCCTGCTGGGCATGTGTGAGCGGTGGGGAGGTCTGGGTGCTGGGCATACCTGGGTGCTGGGTACTGGGCAGTGGGGCTGGCGGGCGGGGGGGGTGCTGTGTGCTGGGCATGTCGGGGCGGTGTGTGTTGGGTGGTGGAAGTGCTGGGCGCTGGGACTGTGGCTTTCTGGGCGCTGGGGGTGCTGGGTTCTGTGCCCTGGGGTTGCTGGGTGCTGGGCGTGACTGGGTGGTGGGTGCTGCCCTGAGGTTGCTGGGTGCTGGGCACCGGGCTTGCTGGGTGCTGGGCGGTGCGGGTGCTGGTGGCTAGGTAGTGGGGGTGCTGGTTGCTGGGCCCTGGGACTGCTGGGTACCATGCATAAGCGGGTACAGGGTATGTCTTGCTGCTGGATGCTGGGTGCTGGGGCGGGGGCTACTGGGAGCTGGGGTTATTGTGTGCTGGGCCCTGGGGTGTTTGGTGCTGGGCATTTCCAGGTGCTTGGCATGACCCGGTGCTGGGCCCTGTGGGTGCTGGCTGCTGGGAGCTAGGGGTGCTGGCAGTGGGCATTTCCAGTTGCTGGTCATGACCAGGAGCTATGTGCTGGGTATGTCCAGGTGCTGGGCATGTCCGGATGCTGTGTGCTCGGCACTTGGGGTTCTGGGTGGTGGGCAGTGAGGGTACTGGGCGCTGGGATGCTGGGATGCTGGGTGCTGGGTGCTGGGCACTGGGGCTGCTGGGTGGTGGGCATGTCCAGGTGCTGTGTGTTGGCGGTGGGTATGCTGGGTTGTGCGCATGTCCGGGAATTAGTGCTGGGCCATGGGGGCGCTGGGTACTGGGCAGTGGGATTTCTTGGTGCTGGGTGGAGGGTATGACGGGTGCATGGCGTGGTTTAACCCCAGCCAGCAAATAAACCCCAAGCAGCTGCTCGCTCGCTCCCCCGCCTCCCCCCAGGCCCCCCCCGTGGCATGGGGGAGAGAAGCGGGGGGGCACAAGTAGGAAAACTCCCGTGTTGAGATAAAAACAGTTTAATAATTGAAATAAAATGAAGTAGAACAGTAAGAAGAACCAGGAGAACAACAAGAATAACAGACTATACAAAGCTGGCAATGTACAATGGAACTGCTCACTGCCGCCGGCTGCGTGTCACGAAGCGGGGGAGGGGGAGCCTCCCCGCCCCCCCTCCCGTTTTCATACTCAGCATGATGTTACATGGTATAGAATACCCCATTGGTCAGCTGGGTCAAGCACCCCGGCTGTGCTCTGCGCCGCCCCCCCTCCCCCGCCCCGAGAGCTTCGCCTGCACACGGCTCGGCATGGGAGGCCGAAAAGAGAAAACAAAACAAAAGTCTCCCCTGTGCAAGCTCCGCCCAGCAACAACAGAAGCATCAATGGGCCATCAACGCTCCTCTCATACCAAACCCAAAAGGCAGCACACCCCCCAAGCTCCTGGGAAGAAAGTTACCTCTGTGCCAGCCGGAAGCAGGACCGTGCAGTGCGCTGGCGTTCGGAGTGCTGGGTCCTAGGAGTGCTGGGTGCTGTGCATGTCCGGGTGCTGGGCATGTCTGGGTGCTGGGTACTTGGGGTGCTGGGGGTACTGGATGCTGGCTGTTGGGTATGCTGGTTTCTGGGCACAGGGGGTGCTGGCTGCCGAGTGCTGCGGGTGCTGGGCATGTGCGGGTGCTATGTGCTGATCCCTGGGGATGGTGGGGGCTGGTTTGCTGGGTTCTGGTGTGTTGGGCGCTGGGTATGGCTGGGTGCTGGTCATGGCTGGGTACTGGGCACTGGTAGTGTGGGGCAATGGGGGTGCTGCGTGCTGGACACGTCCGGGTGGTGGGTGTTGGGCGGTGGGGGTGCTGGGTGCTGGGCCCTGCTATTGCTGGGTAGTAGGCATAACTGCTTGCAGGGTATCTCTTGGTGGTGGGTCCTGGAGGTACAGGGTGCTGCGTGCTGGCCGTATTTGGTGCTGGGTGCTGAGCATATCCGGTGCTGGCTGCGTGCTCTGGGGTTGCTGTAGTCTGGGGATGCTGGATTCTTGGCATGTGCGTGTGCTGGGCCCTGGTTGTGCTGGGTATGTGTCGGTGCTGGTTGTTGGGCAGTATGGGTGCTGTGTGGTGGGCCCTGGGCATGCCCGGCTGCTGTGTGATGGGCACTCGGGGCTGCTGAGAGGTGGGAAGCTGCCTGCTGGGCATGTGTGAGCGGTGGGGAGGTCTGGGTGCTGGGCATACCTGGGTGCTGGGTACTGGGCAGTGGGGCTGGCGGGCGGGGGGGGTGCTGTGTGCTGGGCATGTCGGGGCGGTGTGTGTTGGGTGGTGGAAGTGCTGGGCGCTGGGACTGTGGCTTTCTGGGCGCTGGGGGTGCTGGGTTCTGTGCCCTGGGGTTGCTGGGTGCTGGGCGTGACTGGGTGGTGGGTGGTGCCCTGAGGTTGCTGGGTGCTGGGCACCGGGCTTGCTGGGTGCTGGGCGGTGCGGGTGCTGGTGGCTAGGTAGTGGGGGTGCTGGTTGCTGGGCCCTGGGACTGCTGGGTACCATGCATAAGCGGGTACAGGGTATGTCTTGCTGCTGGATGCTGGGTGCTGGGGCGGGGGCTACTGGGAGCTGGGGTTATTGTGTGCTGGGCCCTGGGGTGTTTGGTGCTGGGCATTTCCAGGTGCTTGGCATGACCCGGTGCTGGGCCCTGTGGGTGCTGGCTGCTGGGAGCTAGGGGTGCTGGCAGTGGGCATTTCCAGTTGCTGGTCATGACCAGGAGCTATGTGCTGGGTATGTCCAGGTGCTGGGCATGTCCGGATGCTGTGTGCTCGGCACTTGGGGTTCTGGGTGGTGGGCAGTGAGGGTACTGGGCGCTGGGATGCTGGGATGCTGGGTGCTGGGTGCTGGGCACTGGGGCTGCTGGGTGGTGGGCATGTCCAGGTGCTGTGTGTTGGCGGTGGGTATGCTGGGTTGTGCGCATGTCCGGGAATTAGTGCTGGGCCATGGGGGCGCTGGGTACTGGGCAGTGGGATTTCTTGGTGCTGGGTGGAGGGTATGACGGGTGCATGGCGTGGTTTAACCCCAGCCAGCAAATAAACCCCAAGCAGCTGCTCGCTCGCTCCCCCGCCTCCCCCCAGGCCCCCCCCGTGGCATGGGGGAGAGAAGCGGGGGGGCACAAGTAGGAAAACTCCCGTGTTGAGATAAAAACAGTTTAATAATTGAAATAAAATGAAGTAGAACAGTAAGAAGAACCAGGAGAACAACAAGAATAACAGACTATACAAAGCTGGCAATGTACAATGGAACTGCTCACTGCCGCCGGCTGCGTGTCACGAAGCGGGGGAGGGGGAGCCTCCCCGCCCCCCCTCCCGTTTTCATACTCAGCATGATGTTACATGGTATAGAATACCCCATTGGTCAGCTGGGTCAAGCACCCCGGCTGTGCTCTGCGCCGCCCCCCCTCCCCCGCCCCGAGAGCTTCGCCTGCACACGGCTCGGCATGGGAGGCCGAAAAGAGAAAACAAAACAAAAGTCTCCCCTGTGCAAGCTCCGCCCAGCAACAACAGAAGCATCAATGGGCCATCAACGCTCCTCTCATACCAAACCCAAAAGGCAGCACACCCCCCAAGCTCCTGGGAAGAAAGTTACCTCTGTGCCAGCCGGAAGCAGGACCGTGCAGTGCGCTGGCGTTCGGAGTGCTGGGTCCTAGGAGTGCTGGGTGCTGTGCATGTCCGGGTGCTGGGCATGTCTGGGTGCTGGGTGCTGGGTACTTGGGGTGCTGGGGGTACTGGATGCTGGCTGTTGGGTATGCTGGTTTCTGGGCACAGGGGGTGCTGGCTGCCGAGTGCTGCGGGTGCTGGGCATGTGCGGGTGCTATGTGCTGATCCCTGGGGATGGTGGGGGCTGGTTTGCTGGGTTCTGGTGTGTTGGGCGCTGGGTATGGCTGGGTGCTGGTCATGGCTGGGTACTGGGCACTGGTAGTGTGGGGCAATGGGGGTGCTGCGTGCTGGACACGTCCGGGTGGTGGGTGTTGGGCGGTGGGGGTGCTGGGTGCTGGGCCCTGCTATTGCTGGGTAGTAGGCATAACTGCTTGCAGGGTATCTCTTGGTGGTGGGTCCTGGAGGTACAGGGTGCTGCGTGCTGGCCGTATTTGGTGCTGGGTGCTGAGCATATCCGGTGCTGGCTGCGTGCTCTGGGGTTGCTGTAGTCTGGGGATGCTGGATTCTTGGCATGTGCGTGTGCTGGGCCCTGGTTGTGCTGGGTTTGTGTCGGTGCTGGTTGTTGGGCAGTATGGGTGCTGTGTGGTGGGCCCTGGGCATGCCCGGCTGCTGTGTGATGGGCACTCGGGGCTGCTGAGAGGTGGGAAGCTGCCTGCTGGGCATGTGTGAGCGGTGGGGAGGTCTGGGTGCTGGGCATACCTGGGTGCTGGGTACTGGGCAGTGGGGCTGGCGGGCGGGGGGGGGTGCTGTGTGCTGGGCATGTCGGGGCGGTGTGTGTTGGGTGGTGGAAGTGCTGGGCGCTGGGACTGTGGCTTTCTGGGCGCTGGGGGTGCTGGGTTCTGTGCCCTGGGGTTGCTGGGTGCTGGGCGTGACTGGGTGGTGGGTGCTGCCCTGAGGTTGCTGGGTGCTGGGCGGTGCAGGTACTGGTGGCTAGGTAGTGGGGGTGCTGGTTGCTGGGCCCTGGGACTGCTGGGTACCATGCATAAGCGGGTACAGGGTATGTCTTGCTGCTGGATGCTGGGTGCTGGGGCGGGGGCTACTGGGAGCTGGGGTTATTGTGTGCTGGGCCCTGGGGTGTTTGGTGCTGGGCATGTCCAGGTGCTTGGCATGACCCGGTGCTGGGCCCTGTGGGTGCTGGCTGCTGGGAGCTAGGGGTGCTGGCAGTGGGCATTTCCAGTTGCTGGTCATGACCAGGAGCTATGTGCTGGGTATGTCCAGGTGCTGGGCATGTCCGGATGCTGTGTGCTCGGCACTTGGGGTTCTGGGTGGTGGGCAGTGAGGGTACTGGGCGCTGGGATGCTGGGTGCTGGGTGCTGGGCACTGGGGCTGCTGGGTGGTGGGCATGTCCAGGTGCTGTGTGTTGGCGGTGGGTATGCTGGGTTGTGCGCATGTCCGGGAATTAGTGCTGGGCCATGGGGGCGCTGGGTACTGGGCAGTGGGATTTCTTGGTGCTGGGTGGAGGGTATGACGGGTGCATGGCGTGGTTTAACCCCAGCCAGCAAATAAACCCCAAGCAGCTGCTCGCTCGCTCCCCCGCCTCCCCCCAGGCCCCCCCCGTGGCATGGGGGAGAGAAGCGGGGGGGCACAAGTAGGAAAACTCCCGTGTTGAGATAAAAACAGTTTAATAATTGAAATAAAATGAAGTAGAACAGTAAGAAGAACCAGGAGAACAACAAGAATAACAGACTATACAAAGCTGGCAATGTACAATGGAACTGCTCACTGCCGCCGGCTGCGTGTCACGAAGCGGGGGAGGGGGAGCCTCCCCGCCCCCCCTCCCGTTTTCATACTCAGCATGATGTTACATGGTATAGAATACCCCATTGGTCAGCTGGGTCAAGCACCCCGGCTGTGCTCTGCGCCGCCCCCCCTCCCCCGCCCCGAGAGCTTCGCCTGCACACGGCTCGGCATGGGAGGCCGAAAAGAGAAAACAAAACAAAAGTCTCCCCTGTGCAAGCTCCGCCCAGCAACAACAGAAGCATCAATGGGCCATCAACGCTCCTCTCATACCAAACCCAAAAGGCAGCACACCCCCCAAGCTCCTGGGAAGAAAGTTACCTCTGTGCCAGCCGGAAGCAGGACCGTGCAGTGCGCTGGCGTTCGGAGTGCTGGGTCCTAGGAGTGCTGGGTGCTGTGCATGTCCGGGTGCTGGGCATGTCTGGGTGCTGGGTGCTGGGTACTTGGGGTGCTGGGGGTACTGGATGCTGGCTGTTGGGTATGCTGGTTTCTGGGCACAGGGGGTGCTGGCTGCCGAGTGCTGCGGGTGCTGGGCATGTGCGGGTGCTATGTGCTGATCCCTGGGGATGGTGGGGGCTGGTTTGCTGGGTTCTGGTGTGTTGGGCGCTGGGTATGGCTGGGTGCTGGTCATGGCTGGGTACTGGGCACTGGTAGTGTGGGGCAATGGGGGTGCTGCGTGCTGGACACGTCCGGGTGGTGGGTGTTGGGCGGTGGGGGTGCTGGGTGCTGGGCCCTGCTATTGCTGGGTAGTAGGCATAACTGCTTGCAGGGTATCTCTTGGTGGTGGGTCCTGGAGGTACAGGGTGCTGCGTGCTGGCCGTATTTGGTGCTGGGTGCTGAGCATATCCGGTGCTGGCTGCGTGCTCTGGGGTTGCTGTAGTCTGGGGATGCTGGATTCTTGGCATGTGCGTGTGCTGGGCCCTGGTTGTGCTGGGTATGTGTCGGTGCTGGTTGTTGGGCAGTATGGGTGCTGTGTGGTGGGCCCTGGGCATGCCCGGCTGCTGTGTGATGGGCACTCGGGGCTGCTGAGAGGTGGGAAGCTGCCTGCTGGGCATGTGTGAGCGGTGGGGAGGTCTGGGTGCTGGGCATACCTGGGTGCTGGGTACTGGGCAGTGGGGCTGGCGGGCGGGGGGGGTGCTGTGTGCTGGGCATGTCGGGGCGGTGTGTGTTGGGTGGTGGAAGTGCTGGGCGCTGGGCGCTGGGACTGTGGCTTTCTGGGCGCTGGGGGTGCTGGGTTCTGTGCCCTGGGGTTGCTGGGTGCTGGGCGTGACTGGGTGGTGGGTGCTGCCCTGAGGTTGCTGGGTGCTGGGCACCGGGCTTGCTGGGTGCTGGGCGGTGCGGGTGCTGGTGGCTAGGTAGTGGGGGTGCTGGTTGCTGGGCCCTGGGACTGCTGGGTACCATGCATAAGCGGGTACAGGGTATGTCTTGCTGCTGGATGCTGGGTGCTGGGGCGGGGGCTACTGGGAGCTGGGGTTATTGTGTGCTGGGCCCTGGGGTGTTTGGTGCTGGGCATTTCCAGGTGCTTGGCATGACCCGGTGCTGGGCCCTGTGGGTGCTGGCTGCTGGGAGCTAGGGGTGCTGGCAGTGGGCATTTCCAGTTGCTGGTCATGACCAGGAGCTATGTGCTGGGTATGTCCAGGTGCTGGGCATGTCCGGATGCTGTGTGCTCGGCACTTGGGGTTCTGGGTGGTGGGCAGTGAGGGTACTGGGCGCTGGGATGCTGGGTGCTGGGTGCTGGGCACTGGGGCTGCTGGGTGGTGGGCATGTCCAGGTGCTGTGTGTTGGCGGTGGGTATGCTGGGTTGTGCGCATGTCCGGGAATTAGTGCTGTGCCCTGGGAGTGCTGGGTGCGGGGAGCTAGGGTTGCTGGCTGTGGGCATTTCCAGTTGCTGGTCATGAGGAGGTGCTGGGTTTTGGGTCTTGTGGGTGCTGGGCAAGTCCAGGTGCTGGGCATGTCTAAATGCTCTGTGCTCGCCACTTGGGGTTCGGGGTAGTGTGCAGTGAGGGTGCACACCAAAGACCCACCATCCAGCACCCCCAAAAGTCTCACATACAGCCCCCCAGTGGCAGAAACCAGCATACCCAACACCCAGCATCCAGTACCCCCACTGCCCAGCACCTGTACACGCCCAGCACCCACAAGACGCAGCACTCAGCACCAGGTCATGACCAGCAACTGGAAATTGCCATAGCCAGCACCCCTAGCTCCCAGCACCGCCAGTGCCCAGCACCCAGTCATGCTCAGCACCCGGTACCCAGTGCTTAGCATCCAATACTCCCAGTACTCAGTAGCCCCAGCACCCATCAGCAAGACATACCCTGCACCCACTTATGCATAGTACCCAGCAGTCCCAGGGCCCAGCAACCAGCACCCCCAGTACCTAGCCAGGGGCTAGGCGCACCCAGCAACCCCAGTGCCCAGCACCCAGCACCCGGACATGCCCAAAACCCAGCAACGCCAGTGCCTAGAACCCAGCACCCCCAGTGCCCAGAAACCAACAGCCCCAGCACCCCAGGGCCCAGTAACAAGCAACCTCAGCACACAGATATTCCCAGCACCCACCACACAGCCCAACCCGCAGCACCCACACATACCCAGCACAACCAGGGCCCAGCACACCACATGCCAAGAATCCAGCACCCCCAGAGCACAGCCCCCAGCAACAGCAGCATGCGCACCCAGCACTGGATATGCCCAACACCCAGCACACTACCTCCAGCACCAAGAGATACTCTGCATTCAGTTATACATAGTACCCAGCAATACCAGGTTGCAGCACCCCCAGTACCTAGCATCCAGCACCCCCGCCGCCCAACACCCACCACCCGGACATGCCCAGCACACAGCACCCGCACAGCCCCACTGCCCAGTACCCAGCACCCAGACATGCCCAGCACTCAAAAATGCCCAGCGCCCGACACACCAGAATGCAGCAAACCAGCCCCCTATGTCCCCAGTGATCAGCACAGAGCACACGGACATGCCCAGCACCCAGAACCCGGACATGCCCAGCACTCCCAACACCCACCATCCAGCACCCTACAGGCCTCACAGCCAGCATGCTCAGTGCCCAGAAACCAGCATACCCAACACCCAGCATCCCCACCGCCCAGCACGCAGCACCCCCAGTGCCCAGCACGCCACACTTAGACATGACCAGCACACGGACATGCCCAGCACTCAGCAACCCCAGTGCACAGAACCAAGCACCCCCAGCACCGAGAAACCAACAACCCCAGCGTCCAGCACCCAGCACCCCCAGGTCCCAGCAACCAACACCCGCACACGCCGAGCACCCCCACCGCCCAACACCCAGCACAGGGACATGCCCTGCACACCCAAAGACCATCAGCCCCAGTGCCAAGCACCCAGCACTGCCATTGCCTAGCACCCAGACATGCTGAGCACCCAGAACCTCCACCGCCCACCACTGCCAGTGCACAGTACCCAGCACCCGGTCATGACCAGCAACTGGAAATGCCCACAGCCAGCACCCCTAGATCCCAGCAGACGGCTCTCCCAGTGCCCAGCATCCAGTCATGCCAAGCACCTGGACATGCCCAGCACCCAATACCCCCAGCACCCAGTCATGCCAAGCACCTGGACATGCCCGGCACCCAATATCCCCAGCTCCCAGGAGCCCCAGCACCCAGCAGCAAGACATACCCTGCACCCGCTTATGCATAGTACCCAGCAGTCCCAGGGCCCAGCAACCACACCCCCAGGACTTGGCCCCCAGCACTCGCACCGCCCAGCAACCCCAGTGCACAGCACCCACTAACCCCATTGCCCAGCATCCCCAGCGCACAGCATCCAGCATATGGACATGCCCAGCACATGGACATGCCCACTAGCCAGCACCCCTAGTGCCCAGCACCCAGAGCTCCCTCCATCCATCACCCAGCACCCAGACATGCCCAGCGCTCAGCACCCCCACCACTCAACAGCCAGGATCAGGAAATGCCCGGCAACAAGCACTCCCCTGCCTACCACCGCCAGTGCCCAATAACCAGCACACAGACAATGCCCACCAGTCAGCATCCCCAGCGCCAAGCACTCAGTCCACAGGCATGCCCAGCACCCTGATATGCATAGTCCCCAGCAGTCCCAGTGCCCAGGACCCATCACTTGGAAATGCCCAGCACCCTGCAGCCCCAGCGCCTAGAACGCAGTACCCCCCAATGACCAGCACCCAGCGCTGCCTGTAGCCAGCATCCACCACCCGGCATGATCATCACCTGGCCATTCCCAGCACCAAGACCTCCCAGTGCCCAGCACAGGGACATGTCGAGCACCCAGATATGCCCAACACCCAGACATGTCCAGAACCCACTCCACTCAGGGCCCAGCACACAGTACCCCCACGGCCCAGCACCGACACATGCCCCGCACCAAGCACTGCCAAGGCTACCAAGGGGTGCTAGGTGTGCTGGATGTTGCGCATTTGCGGTGCTGGAGATGGCTGGGTGCTGGACAGCTGAGAAGGGGCTGTAAAGGGAAGGTGAGAGCCGCGAACATATTTCAGTCCTGGCCAAATGTGTGTGGGAGCTCGACGGGGCACTCGACTGCTTTCCAGTTGGGCTCTGGCAAGGTTGACAGTTCAGTGCTACAGCAAGCGCATAGCCCCGGTGTTGGTGGGGGCCTCAAAGGGCTGCAAGGGAAGGCGAGTGCAACGAACAACAGGCCATGTTGGTTCCTTCGGTGTTGGAGCGCCATCTAGTGGGTAGACGTTTCGGAGTTTGGCTGTGATCAAGGTAAGATGTAGGTTGGTGTTCAGGTGGGAGATCAAAGGGAGGGGGCCGGTGTCGGTGTGCTGAGAAGGGCCTGCCAAGGGAAGGTGAGGGTCAGCATCAACCTTGAGTCCTGGCTATACTCTCTTGGAGCCCCATGTGGTGGGTGGCCGCTTCGGAGCTTGGCTCTGAGGAAGGGAAGGGCTAGGTTGACATTAGGTGCGAGAACAGACAGAGAGCCCCAGTGTTGGTGGGGCTGGTAAACGAATCTGAGGGCCAGCATCAACCTTGAGTCCTGGCTATACTCTCTTGGAGCCCCATGTGGTGGCGGCCGCTTCGGAGCTTGGCTCTGAAGAGGGTGAGGGCTACGTTGACGTTAGTTGCGAGATGATACACAGAGCCCTGATGTTGGTGGGGCTTAGAAAGGGCTGCCAAGTGAGCGTGAGTGCCAGCATCAATCTTGAGTCCTGGTGGTTCTGTGCCTGAGCCCCAGGAGGTGAGTGGCCGCTGCGGAGCTTGACTCTGATGAGGGCAAGGGATAGTTTGAGGTAAGGCGCGAGAACAAGCCACAGAGCCCCCGTGTTGGTGGGGCTGCCATGCGAGAGTGAGTGCCAGCATCAACCATGAGTCCTGGCTACTTCTGTGCCTGAGCCCCATGTGGTGGGTGGCCGCTTTGGAGCTAGGCTCTGATGAGGGTAAGGGCTCGGTTGACTTTAGGAGGGAGAAGGAACACAGAGCCCCATGTTGGTGGGGCTGAGGAGGGGCTGCCAAGGGAAGGTGAGGGCCAGCATCAACCTTGAGTCCTGGCTACTCTGTCCCTGAGCCCCAGGAGATGGGTCAGCCTTTAGGAGCTTAGCGCTGAGGAGGGGAAGCGATAGGTTGACGTTGGGAGGCAGAATAAACACAGAGCCCCGGTGTTGATGGGGCTGAGGAGGGGCTGCCAAGGGAAGGTGAGGGCAAGTAGAAGCCTTCAGTTCTGGCAACTTCTGTGCCTGAGCCCCACGTGGTGGATGGCCGCTTCGGAGCTGGGTATCCATGTTGAGGGTAAGGGCTAGGTTGAAGTTAAGTGCGAGAACAGACACAGAGCCCCGGTGTTGGTGGGGCTGAGGAGGGGCTGCCAAGGCAAGGTGAGGGCCAGCATCGACCTTGAGTCCTGGCTACTCTGTCCCTGAGCCCCAGGAGATGGGTCGGCGTTTAGGAGCTTAGCGCTGAGGAGGGGAAGGGATAGGTTGACGTTGGGAGGCGTAACAAACAGAGAGCCCTGGTGTTGGTGGCGCTGAGAAAGGGCTGCTAAGTGAGCGTGAGTGCCAGCATCAACCTTGACTGCTGGCTACTTCTGTGCCTGAGCCCATGAGGTGAGTGGCCGCTTCAGAGCTTTGCTCTGAGGAAAGGAAGGGCTAGGTTGACATTAGGTGCGAGAACAGACAGAGAGCCCCAGTGTTGGTGGGGCTGGTAAACGAATCTGAGGGCCAGCATCAACCTTGAGTCCTGGCTATACTCTCTTGGAGCCCCATGTGGTGGGTGGCCGCTTCGGAGCTTGGCTCTGAAGAGAGTAAGGGCTACGTTGACATTAGTTGCGAGATGATACACAGAGCCCTGATGTTGGTGGGGCTTAGAAAGGGCTGCCAAGTGAGCGTGAGTGCCAGCATCAATCTTGAGTCCTGGTAGTTCTGTGCCTGAGCCCCAGGAGGTGAGTGGCCGCTGCGGAGCTTGACTCTGATGAGGGCAAGGGATAGTTTGAGGTAAGGCGCGAGAACAAGCCACAGAGCCCCCGTGTTGGTGGGGCTGCCATGCGAGAGTGAGTGCCAGCATCAACCATGAGTCCTGGCTACTTCTGTGCCTGAGCCCCATGTGGTGGGTGGCCGTTTCAGAACTTGACTCTGCGGAGGGTAAGGGCTAGGTTGAGGTTAGGTGCGAGAACAGAGTCAGCGCCCCGGTGTTGGTGGAGGAGAGAAGGGCCTGCCAAGCGAATGTGGGGACCGGCATCAACCTTGAGTCCTGGCTACTTCTGTGCCTGAGCCCCAGGAGGTGAGTGGCCGGTGCGGAGCTTGGCTCTGATGAGGGCAAGGGATAGCTGGATGTTAGGCGGGAAAAGAACCACAGAGCCCCGGTGTTGGGGGAGACTGAGAAGGGACTGTCAATGGATGGGAAGGGCCAGCATTGTCTTTGAGTCCTGGCTACTTCTGTGCCTGAGCCCCATGTGGTGGGTGGCCGCTTTGGAGCTAGGCTCTGATGAGGGTAAGGACTCGGTTGACTTTAGGAGGGAGAAGGAACACAGAGCCCCATGTTGGTGGGGCTGAGGAGGGGCTGCCAAGGGAAGGTGAGGGCCAGCATCAACCTTGAGTCCTGGCTACTCTGTCCCTGAGCCCCAGGAGATGGGTCGGCGTTTAGGAGCTTAGCGCTGAGGAGGGGAAGGGATAGGTTGACGTTGGGAGGCGTAACAAACAGAGAGCCCTGGTGTTGGTGGCGCTGAGAAAGGGCTGCTAAGTGAGCGTGAGTGCCAGTATCAACCTTGACTGCTGTCTACTTCTGTGCCTGAGCCCATGAGGTGAGTGGCCGCTTCAGAGCTTTGCTCTGAGGAAGGGAAGGGCTAGGTTGACATTAGGTGCGAGAACAGACAGAGAGCCCCAGTGTTGGTGGGGCTGGTAAACGAATCTGAGGGCCAGCATCAACCTTGAGTCCTGGCTGTACTCTCTTGGAGCCCCATGTGGTGGTGGCCGCTTCGGAGCTTGGCTCTGAAGAGGGTAAGGGCTACGTTGACGTTAGTTGCGAGATGATACACAGAGCCCTGATGTTGGTGGGGCTTAGAAAGGGCTGCCAAGTGAGCGTGAGTGCCAGCATCAATCTTGAGTCCTGGTAGTTCTGTGCCTGAGCCCCAGGAGGTGAGTGGCCGCTGCGGAGCTTGACTCTGATGAGGGCAAGGGATAGTTTGAGGTAAGGCGCGAGAACAAGCCACAGAGCCCCCGTGTTGGTGGGGCTGCCATGCGAGAGTGAGTGCCAGCATCAACCATGAGTCCTGGCTACTTCTGTGCCTGAGCCCCATGTGGTGGGTGGCCGTTTCAGAACTTGACTCTGCGGAGGGTAAGGGCTAGGTTGAGGTTAGGTGCGAGAACAGTCAGCGCCCCGGTGTTGGTGGAGCAGAGAAGGGCCTGCCAAGCGAATGTGAGGACCGGCATCAACCTTGAGTCCTGGCTACTTCTGTGCCTGAGCCCCAGGAGGTGAGTGGCCGGTGCGGAGCTTGGCTCTGATGAGGGCAAGGGATAGCTGGATGTTAGGCGGGAAAAGAACCACAGAGCCCCGGTGTTGGGGGGGACTGAGAAGGGCCTGTCAATGGATGGGGAGGGCCAGCATTGGCTTTGAGTCCTGGCTACTTCTGTGCCTGAGCCCCATGTGGTGGGTGGCCGCTTTGGAGCTAGGCTCTGATGAGGGTAAGGGCTCGGTTGACTTTAGGAGGGAGAAGGAACACAGAGCCCCATGTTGGTGGGGCTGAGGAGGGGCTGCCAAGCGAGCGTGAGTGCCAGCATCGACCTTGAGTCCTGGCTACTCTGTCCCTCAGCCCCATGAGGTTGGTCGGCGCTTTGGAGCTTAGGCTCTGATAAGGGCAAGGGATAGCTTGAGTTTAGGCGCGAGAAGAAGACACAGAGCCCCCGTGTTGGTGGGTCTGCCACGCGAGACTGAGTGCCAGCATCACCCTTGAGCCCTGGCTACTTCCGTGCCTGAGCCCCAGGAGGTGGGTGGCCGCTTTGGAGCTTGGCTCTGATGAGGGCAAGGGATAGCTGGATGTTAGGCGGGAAAAGAGCCACAGAGCCCCGGTGTTGGGGGGGACTGAGAAGGGCCTGTCAATGGATGGGAAGGGCCAGCATTGGCTTTGAGTCCTGGCTACTTCTGTGCCTGAGCCCCATGTGGTGGGTGGCCGCTTTGGAGCTAGGCTCTGATGAGGGTAAGGGCTCGGTTGACTTTAGGAGGGAGAATTAACACAGAGCCCCATGTTGGTGGGGCTGAGGAGGGGCTGCCAAGGGAAGGTGAGGGCCAGCATCAACCTTGAGTCCTGGCTACTCTGTCCCTGAGCCCCAGGAGATGGGTTGGCGCTTGGGAGCTTCGCTCGGATGATGGTGAGGGATACGTTGACTTTAGGAGGGATAATAAACACAGAGCCCCGGTGTTCGTGGGGATGAGTAGAGGCAGCCAAGGCAAGGTTAGTGCCAGCATCCACCTTGACTGCTGGCTACTTCTGTGCCTGAGCCGCAGGAGGTGAGTGGCCGCTGCGGAGCTTAGCATGATGAGGGTAAGAGCTAGGTTGAGGTTCTGCGTTAGATAACGCCACCGACCACATGGCGCGCCAACAGAGGTAGCCCTCTTCGCGGCCCCGACAACAGCGGCCCCCTCCCTTAGTTCTCCCAGCTACATGTCGGCCTATGCCTTATTGTCACCAGAGCCCATTTCTAAAACGGCTTCCCACCAGATGGCGCTCCAACACAGAAGGAACCAGCATTGAAAGCTGTTTCCTGCTCTTGCGTTTCATGGGGGCTGTGCTCTCGCTCTACCGCCCATCCCTCAACCTTGCCACAGCCCAACTGCAAAACAGTCAATCGCCCCTTCGGGCTCCCATACACAAATAGGCAGGACAGAAACATGTTGGCTGCTCTCATCTTCCCTTGAGAGACCCTTCTCAGACGTCCAGGACCCAGCCACCTCCAGCACGCCAAATGCACCATATCCACCACACTTAGCATCTTTTGCTGCACGTTGGTGGTGCTTGGTGCTGGGCATGTTCTGTTGTTGAGTGGTGGGGGTGCTGGGTGGTGGGCACTGCGGGGGCTGGCTTGCTGTCATGTCCTGGTGCTGGGTGGTGGGGTGCTGGGTGCGAGGCCTTGAGCATAGTGGGTTCTGGACATCTATGGGTGCCAGGCATCTTAGGCTGCTGGGCATTTCCAAGTGATGGGTCCTAGGCACTGGGACTGCTGGGTGCTTGGGGTGCTGGGTGCTAGCTGGTGTAGGTGCTGAGGGCTAGGCCCTGGGAGTGCTGGTTGCTGGGCCCTGGGAGTGGTGGGTAATATGCATGAAGAGAGGGCAGGGTATGTCTTGCTGCTGGGCACTGCGGCTGCTGGGTGGTAGTGATGTCCAGGTGGTGTGTGTTGGCAGTGGGTGTGCTGGGCTGCGTGATAGTCCGGGAGGTATTGGGCCGTGGGGGTGCTGAGCAGTGGGGTTTCTTGGTGCTGTGTGGAGGGTATGATGGGTGCACTGCACTGGCGTTCTGAATGCTGAGCACTGCAGGTGCTCTGTGCTGGGCATGTCCAGGTGCTATGTGCTGATCACTGCAGATGTTGGGGGGTGCTTTGCTGGGATCTGGTGTGTTGGGCACTGGGCATGTTTGGGTGCTGGGCATGGCTGGGTGCTGGATACTAGGCACTGGCGATATGGGGTGGTGGGGGTGCTACGTGCTGGGCATGTCCGGTTTGTGGTGGGTGTTGGGCAGTGGGAGTACTGGGGGTGCTGGGCCCTGGCATTGCTGGGTACTAGGCATAACTGAGTGCAGAGTATGTCTTGGTGGTGGATGCTGATGTGCTGGAGGTACTGGGTGCTGGGTGTTGGGCATATGTGGTGCTGGGTGGTTGTGCTGGGGATGCTGGATGCTGTGATCTGGGAGTGCTGAATTCCTGGCGTCTGTGTGCTGGGCATGTGGGGGTGCTGTGTTTGGGCCCTGGGCATGACCGGGTGCAGGGTGCTGGGCACTGGGGGTGGTGGCTACTGGGAGCAAGAGGTGCTGGCTGTGAGCATTTCCAGTTGCTGGTCATGACGGGCTGCTGGGAGTGTCCAGGTGCTGGGCATGTCCGGATGCTGTGTGCTCGGCACTTGGGGTTCTGGGTGGTGGGCAGTGAGGGTACTGGGCGCTGGGATGCTGGGATGCTGGGTGCTGGGCACTGGGGCTGCTGGGTGGTGGGCATGTCCAGGTGCTGTGTGTTGGCGGTGGGTATGCTGGGTTGTGCGCATGTCCGGGAATTAGTGCTGGGCCATGGGGGCGCTGGGTACTGGGCAGTGGGATTTCTTGGTGCTGGGTGGAGGGTATGACGGGTGCATGGCGTGGTTTAACCCCAGCCAGCAAATAAACCCCAAGCAGCTGCTCGCTCACTCCCCCGCCTCCCCCCAGGCCCCCCCCCCGTGGCATGGGGGAGAGAAGCGGGGGAGCACAAGTAGGAAAACTCCCGTGTTGAGATAAAAACAGTTTAATAATTGAAATAAAATGAAGTAGAACAGTAAGAAGAACCAGGAGAACAACAAGAATAACAGACTATACAAAGCTGGCAATGTACAATGGAACTGCTCACTGCCGCCGGCTGCGTGTCACGAAGCGGGGGAGGGGGAGCCTCCCCGCCCCCCCTCCCGTTTTCATACTCAGCATGATGTTACATGGTATAGAATACCCCATTGGTCAGCTGGGTCAAGCACCCCGGCTGTGCTCTGCGCCGCCCCCCCCTCCCCCGCCCCGAGAGCTTCGCCTGCACACGGCTCGGCATGGGAGGCCGAAAAGAGAAAACAAAACAAAAGTCTCCCCTGTGCAAGCTCCGCCCAGCAACAACAGAAGCATCAATGGGCCATCAACGCTCCTCTCATACCAAACCCAAAAGGCAGCACACCCCCCAAGCTCCTGGGAAGAAAGTTACCTCTGTGCCAGCCGGAAGCAGGACCGTGCAGTGCGCTGGCGTTCGGAGTGCTGGGTCCTAGGAGTGCTGGGTGCTGTGTATGTCCGGGTGCTGGGCATGTCTGGGTGCTGGGTACTTGGGGTGCTGGGGGTACTGGATGCTGGCTGTTGGGTATGCTGGTTTCTGGGCACAGGGGGTGCTGGCTGCCGAGTGCTGCGGGTGCTGGGCATGTGCGGGTGCTATGTGCTGATCCCTGGGGATGGTGGGGGCTGGTTTGCTGGGTTCTGGTGTCTTGGGCGCTGGGTATGGCTGGGTGCTGGTCATGGCTGGGTACTGGGCACTGGTAGTGTGGGGCAATGGGGGTGCTGCGTGCTGGACACGTCCGGGTGGTGGGTGTTGGGCGGTGGGGGTGCTGGGTGCTGGGCCCTGCTATTGCTGGGTAGTAGGCATAACTGCTTGCAGGGTATCTCTTGGTGGTGGGTCCTGGAGGTACAGGGTGCTGCGTGCTGGCCATATTCGGTGCTGGGTGCTGAGCATATCCGGTGCTGGCTGCGTGCTCTGGGGTTGCTGTAGTCTGGGGATGCTGGATTCTTGGCATGTGCGTGTGCCTGGCCCTGGTTGTGCTGGGTATGTGTCGGTGCTGGTTGTTGGGCAGTATGGGTGCTGTGTGGTGGGCCCTGGGCATGCCCGGCTGCTGTGTGATGGGCACTCGGGGCTGCTGAGAGGTGGGAAGCTGCCTGCTGGGCATGTGTGAGTGGTGGGGAGGTCTGGGTGCTGGGCATACCTGGGTGCTGGGTACTGGGCAGTGGGGCTGGTGGGCGGGGGGGGGTGCTGTGTGCTGGGCATGTCCGGGCGGTGTGTGTTGGGTGGTGGAAGTGCTGGGCGCTGGGACTGTGGCTTTCCGGGCGCTGGGGGTGCTGGGTTCTGTGCCCTGGGGTTGCTGGGTGCTGGGCGTGACTGGGTGGTGGGTGCTGCCCTGAGGTTGCTGGGTGCTGGGCACCGGGCTTGCTGGGTGCTGGGCGGTGCAGGTGCTGGTGGCGAGGTACTGGGGGTGCTGGTTGCTGGGCCCTGGGACTGCTGGGTACCATGCATAAGCGGGTACAGGGTATGTCTTGCTGCTGGATGCTGGGTGCTGGGGCGGGGGCTACTGGGAGCTGGGGTTATTGTGTGCTGGGCCCTGGGGTGTTTGGTGCTGGGCATTTCCAGGTGCTTGACATGACCCGGTGCTGGGCCCTGTGGGTGCTGGCTGCTGGGAGCTAGGGGTGCTGGCAGTGGGCATTTCCAGTTGCTGGTCATGACCAGGAGCTATGTGCTGGGTATGTCCAGGTGCTGGGCATGTCCGGATGCTGTGTGCTCGGCACTTGGGGTTCTGGGTGGTGGGCAGTGAGGGTACTGGGCGCTGGGATGCTGGGTGCTGGGCACTGGGGCTGCTGGGTGGTGGGCATGTCCAGGTGCTGTGTGTTGGCGGTGGGTATGCTGGGTTGTGCGCATGTCCGGGAATTAGTGCTGGGCCATGGGGGCGCTGGGTACTGGGCAGTGGGATTTCTTGGTGCTGGGTGGAGGGTATGACGGGTGCATGGCGTGGTTTAACCCCAGCCAGCAAATAAACCCCAAGCAGCTGCTCGCTCACTCCCCCGCCTCCCCCCAGGCCCCCCCCCCTGTGGCATGGGGGAGAGAAGCGGGGGAGCACAAGTAGGAAAACTCCCGTGTTGAGATAAAAACAGTTTAATAATTGAAATAAAATGAAGTAGAACAGTAAGAAGAACCAGGAGAACAACAAGAATAACAGACTATACAAAGCTGGCAATGTACAATGGAACTGCTCACTGCCGCCGGCTGCGTGTCACGAAGCGGGGGAGGGGGAGCCTCCCCGCCCCCCCTCCCGTTTTCATACTCAGCATGATGTTACATGGTATAGAATACCCCATTGGTCAGCTGGGTCAAGCACCCCGGCTGTGCTCTGCGCCGCCCCCCCTCCCCCGCCCCGAGAGCTTCGCCTGCACACGGCTCGGCGTGGGAGGCCGAAAAGAGAAAACAAAACAAAAGTCTCCCCTGTGCAAGCTCCGCCCAGCAACAACAGAAGCATCAATGGGCCATCAACGCTCCTCTCATACCAAACCCAAAAGGCAGCACACCCCCCAAGCTCCTGGGAAGAAAGTTACCTCTGTGCCAGCCGGAAGCAGGACCGTGCAGTGCGCTGGCGTTCGGAGTGCTGGGTCCTAGGAGTGCTGGGTGCTGTGTATGTCCGGGTGCTGGGCATGTCTGGGTGCTGGGTACTTGGGGTGCTGGGGGTACTGGATGCTGGCTGTTGGGTATGCTGGTTTCTGGGCACAGGGGGTGCTGGCTGCCGAGTGCTGCGGGTGCTGGGCATGTGCGGGTGCTATGTGCTGATCCCTGGGGATGGTGGGGGCTGGTTTGCTGGGTTCTGGTGTGTTGGGCGCTGGGTATGGCTGGGTGCTGGTCATGGCTGGGTACTGGGCACTGGTAGTGTGGGGCAATGGGGGTGCTGCGTGCTGGACACGTCCGGGTGGTGGGTGTTGGGCGGTGGGGGTGCTGGGTGCTGGGCCCTGCTATTGCTGGGTAGTAGGCATAACTGCTTGCAGGGTATCTCTTGGTGGTGGGTCCTGGAGGTACAGGGTGCTGCGTGCTGGCCATATTCGGTGCTGGGTGCTGAGCATATCCGGTGCTGGCTGCGTGCTCTGGGGTTGCTGTAGTCTGGGGATGCTGGATTCTTGGCATGTGCGTGTGCCTGGCCCTGGTTGTGCTGGGTATGTGTCGGTGCTGGTTGTTGGGCAGTATGGGTGCTGTGTGGTGGGCCCTGGGCATGCCCGGCTGCTGTGTGATGGGCACTCGGGGCTGCTGAGAGGTGGGAAGCTGCCTGCTGGGCATGTGTGAGTGGTGGGGAGGTCTGGGTGCTGGGCATACCTGGGTGCTGGGTACTGGGCAGTGGGGCTGGTGGGCGGGGGGGGGTGCTGTGTGCTGGGCATGTCCGGGCGGTGTGTGTTGGGTGGTGGAAGTGCTGGGCGCTGGGACTGTGGCTTTCCGGGCGCTGGGGGTGCTGGGTTCTGTGCCCTGGGGTTGCTGGGTGCTGGGCGTGACTGGGTGGTGGGTGCTGCCCTGAGGTTGCTGGGTGCTGGGCACCGGGCTTGCTGGGTGCTGGGCGGTGCGGGTGCTGGTGGCGAGGTACTGGGGGTGCTGGTTGCTGGGCCCTGGGACTGCTGGGTACCATGCATAAGCGGGTACAGGGTATGTCTTGCTGCTGGATGCTGGGTGCTGGGGCGGGGGCTACTGGGAGCTGGGGTTATTGTGTGCTGGGCCCTGGGGTGTTTGGTGCTGGGCATTTCCAGGTGCTTGACATGACCCGGTGCTGGGCCCTGTGGGTGCTGGCTGCTGGGAGCTAGGGGTGCTGGCAGTGGGCATTTCCAGTTGCTGGTCATGACCAGGAGCTATGTGCTGGGTATGTCCAGGTGCTGGGCATGTCCGGATGCTGTGTGCTCGGCACTTGGGGTTCTGGGTGGTGGGCAGTGAGGGTACTGGGCGCTGGGATGCTGGGTGCTGGGCACTGGGGCTGCTGGGTGGTGGGCATGTCCAGGTGCTGTGTGTTGGCGGTGGGTATGCTGGGTTGTGCGCATGTCCGGGAATTAGTGCTGGGCCATGGGGGCGCTGGGTACTGGGCAGTGGGATTTCTTGGTGCTGGGTGGAGGGTATGACGGGTGCATGGCGTGGTTTAACCCCAGCCAGCAAATAAACCCCAAGCAGCTGCTCGCTCACTCCCCCGCCTCCCCCCAGGCCCCCCCCCCGTGGCATGGGGGAGAGAAGCGGGGGAGCACAAGTAGGAAAACTCCCGTGTTGAGATAAAAACAGTTTAATAATTGAAATAAAATGAAGTAGAACAGTAAGAAGAACCAGGAGAACAACAAGAATAACAGACTATACAAAGCTGGCAATGTACAATGGAACTGCTCACTGCCGCCGGCTGCGTGTCACGAAGCGGGGGAGGGGGAGCCTCCCCGCCCCCCCTCCCGTTTTCATACTCAGCATGATGTTACATGGTATAGAATACCCCATTGGTCAGCTGGGTCAAGCACCCCGGCTGTGCTCTGCGCCGCCCCCCCTCCCCCGCCCCGAGAGCTTCGCCTGCACACGGCTCGGCATGGGAGGCCGAAAAGAGAAAACAAAACAAAAGTCTCCCCTGTGCAAGCTCCGCCCAGCAACAACAGAAGCATCAATGGGCCATCAACGCTCCTCTCATACCAAACCCAAAAGGCAGCACACCCCCCAAGCTCCTGGGAAGAAAGTTACCTCTGTGCCAGCCGGAAGCAGGACCGTGCAGTGCGCTGGCGTTCGGAGTGCTGGGTCCTAGGAGTGCTGGGTGCTGTGCATGTCCGGGTGCTGGGCATGTCTGGGTGCTGGGTGCTGGGTACTTGGGGTGCTGGGGGTACTGGATGCTGGCTGTTGGGTATGCTGGTTTCTGGGCACAGGGGGTGCTGGCTGCCGAGTGCTGCGGGTGCTGGGCATGTGCGGGTGCTATGTGCTGATCCCTGGGGATGGTGGGGGCTGGTTTGCTGGGTTCTGGTGTGTTGGGCGCTGGGTATGGCTGGGTGCTGGTCATGGCTGGGTACTGGGCACTGGTAGTGTGGGGCAATGGGGGTGCTGCGTGCTGGACACATCCGGGTGGTGGGTGTTGGGCGGTGGGGGTGCTGGGTGCTGGGCCCTGCTATTGCTGGGTAGTAGGCATAACTGCTTGCAGGGTATCTCTTGGTGGTGGGTCCTGGAGGTACAGGGTGCTGCGTGCTGGCCATATTCGGTGCTGGGTGCTGAGCATATCCGGTGCTGGCTGCGTGCTCTGGGGTTGCTGTAGTCTGGGGATGCTGGATTCTTGGCATGTGCGTGTGCCTGGCCCTGGTTGTGCTGGGTATGTGTCGGTGCTGGTTGTTGGGCAGTATGGGTGCTGTGTGGTGGGCCCTGGGCATGCCCGGCTGCTGTGTGATGGGCACTCGGGGCGGCTGAGAGGTGGGAAGCTGCCTGCTGGGCATGTGTGAGTGGTGGGGAGGTCTGGGTGCTGGGCATACCTGGGTGCTGGGTACTGGGCAGTGGGGCTGGTGGGCGGGGGGGGTGCTGTGTGCTGGGCATGTCCGGGCGGTGTGTGTTGGGTGGTGGAAGTGCTGGGCGCTGGGCGCTGGGACTGTGGCTTTCTGGGCGCTGGGGGTGCTGGGTTCTGTGCCCTGGGGTTGCTGGGTGCTGGGCGTGACTGGGTGGTGGGTGCTGCCCTGAGGTTGCTGGGTGCTGGGCACCGGGCTTGCTGGGTGCTGGGCGGTGCGGGTGCTGGTGGCTAGGTAGTGGGGGTGCTGGTTGCTGGGCCCTGGGACTGCTGGGTACCATGCATAAGCGGGTACAGGGTATGTCTTGCTGCTGGATGCTGGGTGCTGGGGCGGGGGCTACTGGGAGCTGGGGTTATTGTGTGCTGGGCCCTGGGGTGTTTGGTGCTGGGCATTTCCAGGTGCTTGGCATGACCCGGTGCTGGGCCCTGTGGGTGCTGGCTGCTGGGAGCTAGGGGTGCTGGCAGTGGGCATTTCCAGTTGCTGGTCATGACCAGGAGCTATGTGCTGGGTATGTCCAGGTGCTGGGCATGTCCGGATGCTCTGTGCTCGCCACTTGGGGTTCGGGGTAGTGTGCAGTGAGGGTGCACACCAAAGACCCACCATCCAGCACCCCCAAAAGTCTCACATACAGCCCCCCAGTGGCAGAAACCAGCATACCCAACACCCAGCATCCAGTACCCCCACTGCCCTGCACCTGTACACGCCCAGCACCCACAAGACGCAGCACTCAGCACCAGGTCATGACCAGCAACTGGAAATTGCCATAGCCAGCACCCCTAGCTCCCAGCACCGCCAGTGCCCAGCACCCAGTCATGCTCAGCACCCGGTACCCAGTGCTCAGCATCCAATACTCCCAGTACTCAGTAGCCCCAGCACCCATCAGCAAGACATACCCTGCACCCACTTATGCATAGTACCCAGCAGTCCCAGGGCCCAGCAACCAGCACCCCCAGTACCTAGCCAGGGGCTAGGCGCACCCAGCAACCCCAGTGCCCAGCACCCAGCACCCAGCCATGCCCAGCACCCGGACATGCCCAAAACCCAGCAACGCCAGTGCCTAGAACCCAGCACCCCCAGTGCCCAGAAACCAACAGCCCCAGCACCCCAGGGCCCAGTAACAAGCAACCTCAGCACACAGATATTCCCAGCACCCACCACACAGCCCAACCCGCAGCACCCACACATACCCAGCACAACCAGGGCCCAGCACACGCACATGCCAAGAATCCAGCACCCCCAGAGCACAGCCCCCAGCAACAGCAGCATGCGCACCCAGCACTGGATATGCCCAACACCCAGCACACTACCTCCAGCACCAAGAGATACTCTGCATTCAGTTATACATAGTACCCAGCAATACCAGGTTGCAGCACCCCCAGTACCTAGCATCCAGCACCCCCGCTGCCCAACACCCACCACCCGGACATGCCCAGCACACAGCACCCGCACAGCCCCACTGCCCAGTACCCAGCACCCAGACATGCCCAGCACTCAAAAATGCCCAGCGCCCGACACACCAGAATGCAGCAAACCAGCCCCCTATGTCCCCAGTGATCAGCACAGAGCACACGGACATGCCCAGCACCCAGAACCCGGACATGCCCAGCACTCCCAACACCCACCATCCAGCACCCTACAGGCCTCACAGCCAGCATGCTCAGTGCCCAGAAACCAGCATACCCAACACCCAGCATCCCCACCGCCCAGCACGCAGCACCCCCAGTGCCCAGCACGCCACACTTAGACATGACCAGCACACGGACATGCCCAGCACTCAGCAACCCCAGTGCACAGAACCAAGCACCCCCAGCACCGAGAAACCAACAACCCCAGCGTCCAGCACCCAGCACCCCCAGGTCCCAGCAACCAACACCCGCACACGCCAAGCACCCCCACCGCCCAACACCCAGCACAGGGACATGCCCTGCACACCCAAAGACCATCAGCCCCAGTGCCAAGCACCCAGCACTGCCATTGCCTAGCACCCAGACATGCTGAGCACCCAGAACCTCCACCGCCCACCACTGCCAGCGCACAGTACCCAGCACCCGGTCATGACCAGCAACTGGAAATGCCCACAGCCAGCACCCCTAGATCCCAGCAGACGGTTCTCCCAGTGCCCAGCATCCAGTCATGCCAAGCACCTGGACATGCCCAGCACCCAATACCCCCAGCACCCAGTCATGCCAAGCACCTGGACATGCCCGGCACCCAATATCCCCAGCTCCCAGGAGCCCCAGCACCCAGCAGCAAGACATACCCTGCACCCGCTTATGCATAGTACCCAGCAGTCCCAGGGCCCAGCAACCACACCCCCAGGACTTGGCCCCCAGCACTCGCACCGCCCAGCAACCCCAGTGCACAGCACCCACTAACCCCATTGCCCAGCATCCCCAGCGCACAGCATCCAGCATATGGACATGCCCAGCACATGGACATGCCCACTAGCCAGCACCCCTAGTGCCCAGCACCCAGAGCTCCCTCCATCCATCACCCAGCACCCAGACATGCCCAGCGCTCAGCACCCCCACCACTCAACAGCCAGGATCAGGAAATGCCCGGCAACAAGCACTCCCCTGCCTACCACCGCCAGTGCCCAATAACCAGCACACAGACAATGCCCACCAGTCAGCATCCCCAGCGCCAAGCACTCAGTCCACAGGCATGCCCAGCACCCTGATATGCATAGTCCCCAGCAGTCCCAGTGCCCAGGACCCATCACTTGGAAATGCCCAGCACCCTGCAGCCCCAGCGCCTAGAACGCAGTACCCCCCAATGACCAGCACCCAGCGCTGCCTGTAGCCAGCATCCACCACCCGGCATGATCATCACCTGGCCATTCCCAGCACCAAGACCTCCCAGTGCCCAGCACAGGGACATGTCGAGCACCCAGATATGCCCAACACCCAGACATGTCCAGAACCCACTCCACTCAGGGCCCAGCACACAGTACCCCCACGGCCCAGCACCGACACATGCCCCGCACCAAGCACTGCCAAGGCTACCAAGGGGTGCTAGGTGTGCTGGATGTTGCGCATTTGCGGTGCTGGAGATGGCTGGGTGCTGGGCAGCTGAGAAGGGGCTGTAAAGGGAAGGTGAGAGCCGCGAACATATTTCAGTCCTGGCCAAATGTGTGTGGGAGCTCGACGGGGCACTCGACTGCTTTCCAGTTGGGCTCTGGCAAGGTTGACAGTTCAGTGCTACAGCAAGCGCATAGCCCCGGTGTTGGTGGGGGCCTCAAAGGGCTGCAAGGGAAGGCGAGTGCAACGAACAACAGTCCATGTTGGTTCCTTCGGTGTTGGAGCGCCATCTAGTGGGTAGACGTTTCGGAGTTTGGCTGTGATCAAGGTAAGATGTAGGTTGGTGTTCAGGTGGGAGATCAAAGGGAGGGGGCCGGTGTCGGTGTGCTGAGAAGGGCCTGCCAAGGGAAGGTGAGGGTCAGCATCAACCTTGAGTCCTGGCTATACTCTCTTGGAGCCCCATGTGGTGGGTGGCCGCTTCGGAGCTTGGCTCTGAGGAAGGGAAGGGCTAGGTTGACATTAGGTGCGAGAACAGACAGAGAGCCCCAGTGTTGGTGGGGCTGGTAAACGAATCTGAGGGCCAGCATCAACCTTGAGTCCTGGCTATACTCTCTTGGAGCCCCATGTGGTGGCGGCCGCTTCGGAGCTTGGCTCTGAAGAGGGTGAGGGCTACGTTGACGTTAGTTGCGAGATGATACGCAGAGCCCTGATGTTGGTGGGGCTTAGAAAGGGCTGCCAAGTGAGCGTGAGTGCCAGCATCAATCTTGAGTCCTGGTGGTTCTGTGCCTGAGCCCCAGGAGGTGAGTGGCCGCTGCGGAGCTTGACTCTGATGAGGGCAAGGGATAGTTTGAGGTAAGGCGCGAGAACAAGCCACAGAGCCCCCGTGTTGGTGGGGCTGCCGTGCGAGAGTGAGTGCCAGCATCAACCATGAGTCCTGGCTACTTCTGTGCCTGAGCCCCATGTGGTGGGTGGCCGTTTCAGAACTTGACTCTGCGGAGGGTAAGGGCTAGGTTGAGGTTAGGCGCGAGAACAGAGTCAGCGCCCCGGTGTTGGTGGAGGAGAGAAGGGCCTGCCAAGCGAATGTGGGGACCGGCATCAACCTTGAGTCCTGGCTACTTCTATGCCTGAGCCCCAGGAGGTGAGTGGCCGGTGCGGAGCTTGGCTCTGATGAGGGCAAGGGATAGCTGGATGTTAGGCGGGAAAAGAACCACAGAGCCCCGGTGTTGGGGGGGACTGAGAAGGGCCTGTCAAGGGATGGGGAGGGCCAGCATTGGCTTTGAGTCCTGGCTACTTCTGTGCCGGAGCCCCATGTGGTGTGTGGCCGCTTTGGAGCTAGGCTCTGATGAGGGTAAGGGCTCGGTTGACTTTAGGAGGGAGAAGGAACACAGAGCCCCATGTTGGTGGGGCTGAGGAGGGGCTGCCAAGGGAAGGTGAGGGCCAGCATCAACCTTGAGTCCTGGCTACTCTGTCCCTGAGCCCCAGGAGATGGGTCAGCCTTTAGGAGCTTAGCGCTGAGGAGGGGAAGCGATAGGTTGACGTTGGGAGGCAGAATAAACACAGAGCCCCGGTGTTGGTGGGGCTGAGGAGGGGCTGCCAGGGGAGGTGAGGGCAAGTAGAAGCCTTCAGTTCTGGCTACTTCTGTGCCTGATCCCCATTTGGTGCATGGCCGCTTTGAAGTTGGGCTCTGATGAGGGTGAGGGATAGGTTGAGGTCAGGAGAGATAACAAAAGCAGCGCCCTGGTGTTGGGGGGCTGAGGAGAACCTGCCAAGCGAGCGTGAGTGCCAGCATCGACCTTGAGGCCTGGCTACTCTGTCCCTCAGCCCCATGAGGTGGGTCGGCGCTTTGGAGCTTAGGCTCTGATAAGGGCAAGGGATAGCTTGAGTTTAGGCGCGAGAAGAAGACACAGAGCCCCCGTGTTGGTGGGGCTGCCACGCGAGAGTGAGTGCCAGCATCACCCTTGAGCCCTGGCTACTTCCGTGCCTGAGCCCCATGAGGTGGGTGGCTGCTTTGGAGCTGGGTCTGATGAGGGTAAGGGCTCGGTTGACTTTAGGAGGGAGAACAAACACAGTGCCCCAGTGTTGATGGGGCTGAGGAGGGGCTGCCAAGGGAAGGTGAGGGCAAGTAGAAGCCTTCAGTTCTGGCAACTTCTGTGCCTGAGCCCCACGTGGTGGATGGCCGCTTCGGAGCTGGGTATCCATGTTGAGGGTAAGGGCTAGGTTGAAGTTAAGTGCGAGAACAGACACAGAGCCCCGGTGTTGGTGGGGCTGAGGAGGGGCTGCCAAGGCAAGGTGAGGGCCAGCATCGACCTTGAGTCCTGGCTACTCTGTCCCTGAGCCCCAGGAGATGGGTCGGCGTTTAGGAGCTTAGCGCTGAGGAGGGGAAGGGATAGGTTGACGTTGGGAGGCGTAACAAACAGAGAGCCCTGGTGTTGGTGGCGCTGAGAAAGGGCTGCTAAGTGAGCGTGAGTGCCAGCATCAACCTTGACTGCTGTCTACTTCTGTGCCTGAGCCCATGAGGTGAGTGGCCGCTTCAGAGCTTTGCTCTGAGGAAGGGAAGGGCTAGGTTGACATTAGGTGCGAGAACAGACAGAGAGCCCCAGTGTTGGTGGGGCTGGTAAACGAATCTGAGGGCCAGCATCAACCTTGAGTCCTGGCTATACTCTCTTGGAGCCCCATGTGGTGGCGGCCGCTTCGGAGCTTGGCTCTGAAGAGGGTGAGGGCTACGTTGACGTTAGTTGCGAGATGATACGCAGAGCCCTGATGTTGGTGGGGCTTAGAAAGGGCTGCCAAGTGAGCGTGAGTGCCAGCATCAATCTTGAGTCCTGGTGGTTCTGTGCCTGAGCCCCAGGAGGTGAGTGGCCGCTGCGGAGCTTGACTCTGATGAGGGCAAGGGATAGTTTGAGGTAAGGCGCGAGAACAAGCCACAGAGCCCCCGTGTTGGTGGGGCTGCCGTGCGAGAGTGAGTGCCAGCATCACCCATGAGTCCTGGCTACTTCTGTGCCTGAGCCCCATGTGGTGGGTGGCCGTTTCAGAACTTGACTCTGCGGAGGGTAAGGGCTAGGTTGAGGTTAGGCGCGAGAACAGAGTCAGCGCCCCGGTGTTGGTGGAGGAGAGAAGGGCCTGCCAAGCGAATGTGGGGACCGGCATCAACCTTGAGTCCTGGCTACTTCTATGCCTGAGCCCCAGGAGGTGAGTGGCCGGTGCGGAGCTTGGCTCTGATGAGGGCAAGGGATAGCTGGATGTTAGGCGGGAAAAGAACCACAGAGCCCCGGTGTTGGGGGGGACTGAGAAGGGCCTGTCAAGGGATGGGGAGGGCCAGCATTGGCTTTGAGTCCTGGCTACTTCTGTGCCGGAGCCCCATGTGGTGTGTGGCCGCTTTGGAGCTAGGCTCTGATGAGGGTAAGGGCTCGGTTGACTTTAGGAGGGAGAAGGAACACAGAGCCCCATGTTGGTGGGGCTGAGGAGGGGCTGCCAAGGGAAGGTGAGGGCCAGCATCAACCTTGAGTCCTGGCTACTCTGTCCCTGAGCCCCAGGAGATGGGTCAGCCTTTAGGAGCTTAGCGCTGAGGAGGGGAAGCGATAGGTTGACGTTGGGAGGCAGAATAAACACAGAGCCCCGGTGTTGGTGGGGCTGAGGAGGGGCTGCCAGGGGAGGTGAGGGCAAGTAGAAGCCTTCAGTTCTGGCTACTTCTGTGCCTGATCCCCATTTGGTGCATGGCCGCTTTGAAGTTGGGCTCTGATGAGGGTGAGGGATAGGTTGAGGTCAGGAGAGATAACAAAAGCAGCGCCCTGGTGTTGGGGGGCTGAGGAGAACCTGCCAAGCGAGCGTGAGTGCCAGCATCGACCTTGAGTCCTGGCTACTCTGTCCCTCAGCCCCATGAGGTGGGTCGGCGCTTTGGAGCTTAGGCTCTGATAAGGGCAAGGGATAGCTTGAGTTTAGGCGCGAGAAGAAGACACAGAGCCCCCGTGTTGGTGGGGCTGCCACGCGAGAGTGAGTGCCAGCATCACCCTTGAGCCCTGGCTACTTCCGTGCCTGAGCCCCATGAGGTGGGTGGCTGCTTTGGAGCTGGGTCTGATGAGGGTAAGGGCTCGGTTGACTTTAGGAGGGAGAACAAACACAGTGCCCCAGTGTTGATGGGGCTGAGGAGGGGCTGCCAAGGGAAGGTGAGGGCAAGTAGAAGCCTTCAGTTCTGGCAACTTCTGTGCCTGAGCCCCACGTGGTGGATGGCCGCTTCGGAGCTGGGTATCCATGTTGAGGGTAAGGGCTAGGTTGAAGTTAAGTGCGAGAACAGACACAGAGCCCCGGTGTTGGTGGGGCTGAGGAGGGGCTGCCAAGGCAAGGTGAGGGCCAGCATCGACCTTGAGTCCTGGCTACTCTGTCCCTGAGCCCCAGGAGATGGGTCGGCGTTTAGGAGCTTAGCGCTGAGGAGGGGAAGGGATAGGTTGACGTTGGGAGGCGTAACAAACAGAGAGCCCTGGTGTTGGTGGCGCTGAGAAAGGGCTGCTAAGTGAGCGTGAGTGCCAGCATCAACCTTGACTGCTGTCTACTTCTGTGCCTGAGCCCATGAGGTGAGTGGCCGCTTCAGAGCTTTGCTCTGAGGAAGGGAAGGGCTAGGTTGACATTAGGTGCGAGAACAGACAGAGAGCCCCAGTGTTGGTGGGGCTGGTAAACGAATCTGAGGGCCAGCATCAACCTTGAGTCCTGGCTATACTCTCTTGGAGCCCCATGTGGTGGCGGCCGCTTCGGAGCTTGGCTCTGAAGAGGGTGAGGGCTACGTTGACGTTAGTTGCGAGATGATACGCAGAGCCCTGATGTTGGTGGGGCTTAGAAAGGGCTGCCAAGTGAGCGTGAGTGCCAGCATCAATCTTGAGTCCTGGTGGTTCTGTGCCTGAGCCCCAGGAGGTGAGTGGCCGCTGCGGAGCTTGACTCTGATGAGGGCAAGGGATAGTTTGAGGTAAGGCGCGAGAACAAGCCACAGAGCCCCCGTGTTGGTGGGGCTGCCGTGCGAGAGTGAGTGCCAGCATCAACCATGAGTCCTGGCTACTTCTGTGCCTGAGCCCCATGTGGTGGGTGGCCGTTTCAGAACTTGACTCTGCGGAGGGTAAGGGCTAGGTTGAGGTTAGGCGCGAGAACAGAGTCAGCGCCCCGGTGTTGGTGGAGGAGAGAAGGGCCTGCCAAGCGAATGTGGGGACCGGCATCAACCTTGAGTCCTGGCTACTTCTATGCCTGAGCCCCAGGAGGTGAGTGGCCGGTGCGGAGCTTGGCTCTGATGAGGGCAAGGGATAGCTGGATGTTAGGCGGGAAAAGAACCACAGAGCCCCGGTGTTGGGGGGGACTGAGAAGGGCCTGTCAAGGGATGGGGAGGGCCAGCATTGGCTTTGAGTCCTGGCTACTTCTGTGCCTGAGCCCCATGTGGTGTGTGGCCGCTTTGGAGCTAGGCTCTGATGAGGGTAAGGGCTCGGTTGACTTTAGGAGGGAGAAGGAACACAGAGCCCCATGTTGGTGGGGCTGAGGAGGGGCTGCCAAGGGAAGGTGAGGGCCAGCATCAACCTTGAGTCCTGGCTACTCTGTCCCTGAGCCCCAGGAGATGGGTCAGCCTTTAGGAGCTTAGCGCTGAGGAGGGGAAGCGATAGGTTGACGTTGGGAGGCAGAATAAACACAGAGCCCCGGTGTTGGTGGGGCTGAGGAGGGGCTGCCAGGGGAGGTGAGGGCAAGTAGAAGCCTTCAGTTCTGGCTACTTCTGTGCCTGATCCCCATTTGGTGCATGGCCGCTTTGAAGTTGGGCTCTGATGAGGGTGAGGGATAGGTTGAGGTCAGGAGAGATAACAAAAGCAGCGCCCTGGTGTTGGGGGGCTGAGGAGAACCTGCCAAGCGAGCGTGAGTGCCAGCATCGACCTTGAGTCCTGGCTACTCTGTCCCTCAGCCCCATGAGGTGGGTCGGCGCTTTGGAGCTTAGGCTCTGATAAGGGCAAGGGATAGCTTGAGTTTAGGCGCGAGAAGAAGACACAGAGCCGCCGTGTTGGTGGGGCTGCCACGCGAGAGTGAGTGCCAGCATCACCCTTGAGCCCTGGCTACTTCCGTGCCTGAGCCCCATGAGGTGGGTGGCCGCTTTGGAGCTGGGTCTGATGAGGGTAAGGGCTCGGTTGACTTTAGGAGGGAGAACAAACACAGTGCCCCAGTGTTGATGGGGCTGAGGAGGGGCTGCCAAGGGAAGGTGAGGGCAAGTAGAAGCCTTCAGTTCTGGCAACTTCTGTGCCTGAGCCCCACGTGGTGGATGGCCGCTTCGGAGCTGGGTATCCATGTTGAGGGTAAGGGCTCGGTTGAAGTTAAGTGCGAGAACAGACACAGAGCCCCGGTGTTGGTGGGGCTGAGGAGGGGCTGCCAAGGCAAGGTGAGGGCCAGCATCGACCTTGAGTCCTGGCTACTCTGTCCCTGAGCCCCAGGAGATGGGTCGGCGTTTAGGAGCTTAGCGCTGAGGAGGGGAAGGGATAGGTTGACGTTGGGAGGCGTAACAAACAGAGAGCCCTGGTGTTGGTGGCGCTGAGAAAGGGCTGCTAAGTGAGCGTGAGTGCCAGCATCAACCTTGACTGCTGTCTACTTCTGTGCCTGAGCCCATGAGGTGAGTGGCCGCTTCAGAGCTTTGCTCTGAGGAAGGGAAGGGCTAGGTTGACATTAGGTGCGAGAACAGACAGAGAGCCCCAGTGTTGGTGGGGCTGGTAAACGAATCTGAGGGCCAGCATCAACCTTGAGTCCTGGCTATACTCTCTTGGAGCCCCATGTGGTGGCGGCCGCTTCGGAGCTTGGCTCTGAAGAGGGTGAGGGCTACGTTGACGTTAGTTGCGAGATGATACGCAGAGCCCTGATGTTGGTGGGGCTTAGAAAGGGCTGCCAAGTGAGCGTGAGTGCCAGCATCAATCTTGAGTCCTGGTAGTTCTGTGCCTGAGCCCCAGGAGGTGAGTGGCCGCTGCGGAGCTTGACTCTGATGAGGGCAAGGGATAGTTTGAGGTAAGGCGCGAGAACAAGCCACAGAGCCCCCGTGTTGGTGGGGCTGCCATGCGAGAGTGAGTGCCAGCATCAACCATGATCCTGGCTACTTCTGTGCCTGAGCCCCATGTGGTGGGTGGCCGTTTCAGAACTTGACTCTGCGGAGGGTAAGGGCTAGGTTGAGGTTAGGCGCGAGAACAGAGTCAGCGCCCCGGTGTTGGTGGAGGAGAGAAGGGCCTGCCAAGCGAATGTGGGGACCGGCATCAACCTTGAGTCCTGGCTACTTCTGTGCCTGAGCCCCAGGAAGTGAGTGGCCGGTGCGGAGCTTGGCTCTGATGAGGGCAAGGGATAGCTGGATGTTAGGCGGGAAAAGAACCACAGAGCCCCGGTGTTGGGGGGGACTGAGAAGGGCCTGTCAAGGGATGGGGAGGGCCAGCATTGGCTTTGAGTCCTGGCTGCTTCTGTGCCTGAGCCCCATGAGGTGGGTGGCCGCTTTGGAGCTAGGCTCTGATGAGGGTAAGGGCTCGGTTGACTTTAGGAGGGAGAAGGAACACAGAGCCCCATGTTGGTGGGGCTGAGGAGGGGCTGCCAAGGGAAGGTGAGGGCCAGCATCAACCTTGAGTCCTGGCTACTCTGTCCCTGAGCCCCAGGAGATGGGTCAGCCTTTAGGAGCTTAGCGCTGAGGAGGGGAAGCGATAGGTTGACGTTGGGAGGCAGAATAAACACAGAGCCCCGGTGTTGGTGGGGCTGAGGAGGGGCTGCCAGGGGAGGTGAGGGCAAGTAGAAGCCTTCAGTTCTGGCTACTTCTGTGCCTGATCCCCATTTGGTGCATGGCCGCTTTGAAGTTGGGCTCTGATGAGGGTGAGGGATAGGTTGAGGTCAGGAGAGATAACAAAAGCAGCGCCCTGGTGTTGGGGGGCTGAGGAGAACCTGCCAAGCGAGCGTGAGTGCCAGCATCGACCTTGAGTCCTGGCTACTCTGTCCCTCAGCCCCATGAGGTGGGTCGGCGCTTTGGAGCTTAGGCTCTGATAAGGGCAAGGGATAGCTTGAGTTTAGGCGCGAGAAGAAGACACAGAGCCGCCGTGTTGGTGGGGCTGCCACGCGAGAGTGAGTGCCAGCATCACCCTTGAGCCCTGGCTACTTCCGTGCCTGAGCCCCATGAGGTGGGTGGCCGCTTTGGAGCTGGGTCTGATGAGGGTAAGGGCTCGGTTGACTTTAGGAGGGAGAACAAACACAGTGCCCCAGTGTTGATGGGGCTGAGGAGGGGCTGCCAAGGGAAGGTGAGGGCAAGTAGAAGCCTTCAGTTCTGGCAACTTCTGTGCCTGAGCCCCACGTGGTGGATGGCCGCTTCGGAGCTGGGTATCCATGTTGAGGGTAAGGGCTCGGTTGAAGTTAAGTGCGAGAACAGACACGGAGCCCCGGTGTTGGTGGGGCTGAGGAGGGGCTGCCAAGGCAAGGTGAGGGCCAGCATCGACCTTGAGTCCTGGCTACTCTGTCCCTGAGCCCCAGGAGATGGGTCGGCGTTTAGGAGCTTAGCGCTGAGGAGGGGAAGGGATAGGTTGACGTTGGGAGGCGTAACAAACAGAGAGCCCTGGTGTTGGTGGCGCTGAGAAAGGGCTGCTAAGTGAGCGTGAGTGCCAGCATCAACCTTGACTGCTGTCTACTTCTGTGCCTGAGCCCATGAGGTGAGTGGCCGCTTCAGAGCTTTGCTCTGAGGAAGGGAAGGGCTAGGTTGACATTAGGTGCGAGAACAGACAGAGAGCCCCAGTGTTGGTGGGGCTGGTAAACGAATCTGAGGGCCAGCATCAACCTTGAGTCCTGGCTATACTCTCTTGGAGCCCCATGTGGTGGCGGCCGCTTCGGAGCTTGGCTCTGAAGAGGGTGAGGGCTACGTTGACGTTAGTTGCGAGATGATACGCAGAGCCCTGATGTTGGTGGGGCTTAGAAAGGGCTGCCAAGTGAGCGTGAGTGCCAGCATCAATCTTGAGTCCTGGTAGTTCTGTGCCTGAGCCCCAGGAGGTGAGTGGCCGCTGCGGAGCTTGACTCTGATGAGGGCAAGGGATAGTTTGAGGTAAGGCGCGAGAACAAGCCACAGAGCCCCCGTGTTGGTGGGGCTGCCATGCGAGAGTGAGTGCCAGCATCAACCATGATCCTGGCTACTTCTGTGCCTGAGCCCCATGTGGTGGGTGGCCGTTTCAGAACTTGACTCTGCGGAGGGTAAGGGCTAGGTTGAGGTTAGGCGCGAGAACAGAGTCAGCGCCCCGGTGTTGGTGGAGGAGAGAAGGGCCTGCCAAGCGAATGTGGGGACCGGCATCAACCTTGAGTCCTGGCTACTTCTGTGCCTGAGCCCCAGGAAGTGAGTGGCCGGTGCGGAGCTTGGCTCTGATGAGGGCAAGGGATAGCTGGATGTTAGGCGGGAAAAGAACCACAGAGCCCCGGTGTTGGGGGGGACTGAGAAGGGCCTGTCAAGGGATGGGGAGGGCCAGCATTGGCTTTGAGTCCTGGCTGCTTCTGTGCCTGAGCCCCATGTGGTGTGTGGCCGCTTTGGAGCTAGGCTCTGATGAGGGTAAGGGCTCGGTTGACTTTAGGAGGGAGAAGGAACACAGAGCCCCATGTTGGTGGGGCTGAGGAGGGGCTGCCAAGGGAAGGTGAGGGCCAGCATCAACCTTGAGTCCTGGCTACTCTGTCCCTGAGCCCCAGGAGATGGGTCAGCCTTTAGGAGCTTAGCGCTGAGGAGGGGAAGCGATAGGTTGACGTTGGGAGGCAGAATAAACACAGAGCCCCGGTGTTGGTGGGGCTGAGGAGGGGCTGCCAGGGGAGGTGAGGGCAAGTAGAAGCCTTCAGTTCTGGCTACTTCTGTGCCTGATCCCCATTTGGTGCATGGCCGCTTTGAAGTTGGGCTCTGATGAGGGTGAGGGATAGGTTGAGGTCAGGAGAGATAACAAAAGCAGCGCCCTGGTGTTGGGGGGCTGAGGAGAACCTGCCAAGCGAGCGTGAGTGCCAGCATCGACCTTGAGTCCTGGCTACTCTGTCCCTCAGCCCCATGAGGTGGGTCGGCGCTTTGGAGCTTAGGCTCTGATAAGGGCAAGGGATAGCTTGAGTTTAGGCGCGAGAAGAAGACACAGAGCCCCCGTGTTGGTGGGGCTGCCACGCGAGAGTGAGTGCCAGCATCACCCTTGAGCCCTGGCTACTTCCGTGCCTGAGCCCCATGAGGTGGGTGGCTGCTTTGGAGCTGGGTCTGATGAGGGTAAGGGCTCGGTTGACTTTAGGAGGGAGAACAAACACAGTGCCCCAGTGTTGATGGGGCTGAGGAGGGGCTGCCAAGGGAAGGTGAGGGCAAGTAGAAGCCTTCAGTTCTGGCAACTTCTGTGCCTGAGCCCCACGTGGTGGATGGCCGCTTCGGAGCTGGGTATCCATGTTGAGGGTAAGGGCTCGGTTGAAGTTAAGTGCGAGAACAGACACAGAGCCCCGGTGTTGGTGGGGCTGAGGAGGGGCTGCCAAGGCAAGGTGAGGGCCAGCATCGACCTTGAGTCCTGGCTACTCTGTCCCTGAGCCCCAGGAGATGGGTCGGCGTTTAGGAGCTTAGCGCTGAGGAGGGGAAGGGATAGGTTGACGTTGGGAGGCGTAACAAACAGAGAGCCCTGGTGTTGGTGGCGCTGAGAAAGGGCTGCTAAGTGAGCGTGAGTGCCAGCATCAACCTTGACTGCTGTCTACTTCTGTGCCTGAGCCCATGAGGTGAGTGGCCGCTTCAGAGCTTTGCTCTGAGGAAGGGAAGGGCTAGGTTGACATTAGGTGCGAGAACAGACAGAGAGCCCCAGTGTTGGTGGGGCTGGTGAACGAATCTGAGTGCCAGCATCAACCTTGAGTCGAACGGTGAGGGCCAGCTTCAACCTTGAGTCCTGGCTACTCTGTCCCTGAGCCCCAGGAGATGGGTTGGCGCTTGGGAGCTTCGCTCGGATGATGGTGCGGGATACGTTGACTTTAGGAGGGATAATAAACACAGAGCCCCGGTGTTCGTGGGGATGAGTAGAGGCAGCCAAGGCAAGGTTAGTGCCAGCATCCACCTTGACTGCTGGCTACTTCTGTGCCTGAGCCGCAGGAGGTGAGTGGCCGCTGCGGAGCTTGGCTCTGAGGAGGGTAAGGGCTAGGTTGATGTTAAGTGCGAGAACATACAAAAAGTCTCGGTGTTATTGGGGCTGTGGACGGGCTGCCAAGGGAAGGTGAGGGCCAGCAACACCCTTGAGTCCTGCCTCTACTCTCTTGGATCCCCACGTGGTGGGGCTAGCTTGATCTTAGGCGCGAGAACAAGCCACAGAGCCCCCGTATTGTTGGGGCTGCCATGTGAGAGTGTGTGCCAGCATCAACCTTGAATCCTGGCTATGAACCAGAGAACGTGTGGAGTGTGGCCGCTTCGGATCTTAGCATGATGAGGGTAAGAGCTAGGTTGAGGTTCTGCGTTAGATAACGCCACCGACCACATGGCGCGCCAACAGAGGTAGCCCTCTTCGCGGCCCCGACAACAGCGGCCCCCTCCCTTAGTTCTCCCAGCTACATGTCGGCCTATGCCTTATTGTCACCAGAGCCCATTTCTAAAACGGCTTCCCACCAGATGGCGCTCCAACACAGAAGGAACCAGCTTTGAAAGCTGTTTCCTGCTCTTGCGTTTCATGGGGGCTGTGCTCTCGCTCTACCGCCCATCCCTCAACCTTGCCACAGCCCAACTGCAAAACAGTCAATCGCCCCTTCGGGCTCCCATACACAAATAGGCAGGACAGAAACATGTTGGCTGCTCTCATCTTCCCTTGACAGACCCTTCTCAGACGTCCAGGACCCAGCCACCTCCAGCACCCCAAATGCACCATATCCACCACACTTAGCATCTCTTGCTGCACGTTGGTGGTGCTTGGTGCTGGGCATGTTCTGTTGTTGAGTGGTGGGGGTGCTGGGTGGTGGGCACTGCCGGGGCTGGCTTGCTGTCATGTCCTGGTGCTGGGTGGTGGGGTGCTGGGTGCGAGGCCTTGAGCATAGTGGGTTCTGGACATCTATGGGTGCCAGGCATCTTAGGCTGCTGGGCATTTCCAAGTGATGGGTCCTAGGCACTGGGACTGCTGGGTGCTTGGGGTGCTGGGTGCTAGCTGGTGTAGGTGCTGAGGGCTAGGCCCTGGGAGTGCTGGTTGCTGGGCCCTGGGAGTGGTGGGTAATATGCATGAAGAGAGGGCAGGGTATGTCTTGCTGCTGGGCACTGCGGCTGCTGGGTGGTAGTGATGTCCAGGTGGTGTGTGTTGGCAGTGGGTGTGCTGGACTGCGTGATAGTCCGGGAGGTATTGGGCCGTGGGGGTGCTGAGCAGTGGGGTTTCTTGGTGCTGTGTGGAGGGTATGATGGGTGCACTGCACTGGCGTTCTGAATGCTGAGCACTGCAGGTGCTCTGTGCTGGGCATGTCCAGGTGCTATGTGCTGATCACTGCAGAGGTTGGGGGCTGCTTTGCTGGGATCTGGTGTGTTGGGCACTGGGCATGTTTGGGTGCTGGGCATGGCTGGGTGCTGGGTACTAGGCACTGGCGATATGGGGTGGTGGGGGTGCTACGTGCTGGGCATGTCCGGTTTGTGGTGGGTGTTGGGCAGTGGGAGTACTGGGGGTGCTGGGCCCTGGCATTGCTGGGTACTAGGCATAACTGAGTGCAGAGTATGTCTTGGTGGTGGATGCTGATGTGCTGGAGGTACTGGGTGCTGGGTGTTGGGCATATGTGGTGCTGGGTGGTTGTGCTGGGGATGCTGGATGCTGTGCTCTGGGAGTGCTGAATTCCTGGCGTCTGTGTGCTGGGCATGTGGGGGTGCTGTGTTTGAGCCCTGGGCATGACCGGGTGCAGGGTGCTGGGCACTGGGGGTGGTGGCTACTGGGAGCAAGAGGTGCTGGCTGTGAGCATTTCCAGTTGCTGGTCATGACGGGCTGCTGGGAGTGTCCAGGTGCTGGGCATGTCCGGATGCTGTGTGCTCGGCACTTGGGGTTCTGGGTGGTGGGCAGTGAGGGTGCTGGGAATTAGTGCTGGGCCATGGGAGCGCTGGTTGCTGTGTATGTCCGGGTGCTGAGCATTTCTGGGTGCTGGGTACTTGGGGTGCTGGGGGTACTGGATGCTGGCTGTTGGGTATGCTGGTTTCTGGGCACAGGGGGTGCTGGCTGCCGAGTGCTGCGGGTGCTGGGCATGTGCGGGTGCTATGTGCTGATCCCTGGGGATGGTGGGGGCTGGTTTGCTGGGTTCTGGTGTGTTGGGCGCTGGTCATGGCTGGGTACTGGGCACTGGTAGTGTGGGGCAATGGGGGTGCTGCGTGCTGGACATGTCCGGGTGGTGGGTGTTGGGCGGTGGGGGTGCTGGGTGTTGGGCCCTGCTATTGCTGGGTAGTAGGCATAACTGCTTGCAGGGTATCTCTTGGTGGTGGGTCCTGGAGGTACAGGGTGCTGCGTGCTGGCCGTATTTGGTGCTGGGTGCTGAGCATATCCGGTGCTGGCTGCGTGCTCTGGGGTTGCTGTAGTCTGGGGATGCTGGATTCTTGGCATGTGCGTGTGCTGGGCCCTGGTTGTGCTGGGTATGTGTCGGTGCTGGTTGTTGGGCAGTATGGGTGCTGTGTGGTGGGCCCTGGGCATGCCCGGCTGCTGTGTGATGGGCACTCGGGGCTGCTGAGAGGTGGGAAGCTGCCTGCTGGGCATGTGTGAGCGGTGGGGAGGTCTGGGTGCTGGGCATACCTGGGTGCTGGGTACTGGGCAGTGGGGCTGGTGGGCGGGGGGGGTGCTGTGTGCTGGGCATGTCCGGGCGGTGTGTGTTGGGTGGTGGAAGTGCTGGGCGCTGGGACTGTGGCTTTCTGGGCGCTGGGGGTGCTGGGTTCTGTGCCCTGGGGTTGCTGGGTGCTGGGCGTGACTGGGTGGTGGGTGCTGCCCTGAGGTTGCTGGGTGCTGGGCGGTGCAGGTACTGGTGGCTAGGTAGTGGGGGTGCTGGTTGCTGGGCCCTGGGACTGCTGGGTACCATGCATAAGCGGGTACAGGGTATGTCTTGCTGCTGGATGCTGGGTGCTGGGGCGGGGGCTACTGGGAGCTGGGGTTATTGTGTGCTGGGCCCTGGGGTGTTTGGTGCTGGGCATTTCCAGGTGCTTGGCATGACCCGGTGCTGGGCCCTGTGGGTGCTGGCTGCTGGGAGCTAGGGGTGCTGGCAGTGGGCATTTCCAGTTGCTGGTCATGACCAGGAGCTATGTGCTGGGTATGTCCAGGTGCTGGGCATGTCCGGATGCTGTGTGCTCGGCACTTGGGGTTCTGGGTGGTGGGCAGTGAGGGTACTGGGCGCTGGGATGCTGGGATGCTGGGTGCTGGGTGCTGGGCACTGGGGCTGCTGGGTGGTGGGCATGTCCAGGTGCTGTGTGTTGGCGGTGGGTATGCTGGGTTGTGCGCATGTCCGGGAATTAGTGCTGGGCCATGGGGGCGCTGGGTACTGGGCAGTGGGATTTCTTGGTGCTGGGTGGAGGGTATGACGGGTGCATGGCGTGGTTTAACCCCAGCCAGCAAATAAACCCCAAGCAGCTGCTCGCTCGCTCCCCCGCCTCCCCCCAGGCCCCCCCCGTGGCATGGGGGAGAGAAGCGGGGGGGCACAAGTAGGAAAACTCCCGTGTTGAGATAAAAACAGTTTAATAATTGAAATAAAATGAAGTAGAACAGTAAGAAGAACCAGGAGAACAACAAGAATAACAGACTATACAAAGCTGGCAATGTACAATGGAACTGCTCACTGCCGCCGGCTGCGTGTCACGAAGCGGGGGAGGGGGAGCCTCCCCGCCCCCCCTCCCGTTTTCATACTCAGCATGATGTTACATGGTATAGAATACCCCATTGGTCAGCTGGGTCAAGCACCCCGGCTGTGCTCTGCGCCGCCCCCCCTCCCCCGCCCCGAGAGCTTCGCCTGCACACGGCTCGGCATGGGAGGCCGAAAAGAGAAAACAAAACAAAAGTCTCCCCTGTGCAAGCTCCGCCCAGCAACAACAGAAGCATCAATGGGCCATCAACGCTCCTCTCATACCAAACCCAAAAGGCAGCACACCCCCCAAGCTCCTGGGAAGAAAGTTACCTCTGTGCCAGCCGGAAGCAGGACCGTGCAGTGCGCTGGCGTTTGGAGTGCTGGGTCCTAGGAGTGCTGGGTGCTGTGCATGTCCGGGTGCTGGGCATGTCTGGGTGCTGGGTGCTGGGTACTTGGGGTGCTGGGGGTACTGGATGCTGGCTGTTGGGTATGCTGGTTTCTGGGCACAGGGGGTGCTGGCTGCCGAGTGCTGCGGGTGCTGGGCATGTGCGGGTGCTATGTGCTGATCCCTGGGGATGGTGGGGGCTGGTTTGCTGGGTTCTGGTGTGTTGGGCGCTGGGTATGGCTGGGTGCTGGTCATGGCTGGGTACTGGGCACTGGTAGTGTGGGGCAATGGGGGTGCTGCGTGCTGGACACGTCCGGGTGGTGGGTGTTGGGCGGTGGGGGTGCTGGGTGCTGGGCCCTGCTATTGCTGGGTAGTAGGCATAACTGCTTGCAGGGTATCTCTTGGTGGTGGGTCCTGGAGGTACAGGGTGCTGCGTGCTGGCCGTATTTGGTGCTGGGTGCTGAGCATATCCGGTGCTGGCTGCGTGCTCTGGGGTTGCTGTAGTCTGGGGATGCTGGATTCTTGGCATGTGCGTGTGCTGGGCCCTGGTTGTGCTGGGTATGTGTCGGTGCTGGTTGTTGGGCAGTATGGGTGCTGTGTGGTGGGCCCTGGGCATGCCCGGCTGCTGTGTGATGGGCACTCGGGGCTGCTGAGAGGTGGGAAGCTGCCTGCTGGGCATGTGTGAGCGGTGGGGAGGTCTGGGTGCTGGGCATACCTGGGTGCTGGGTACTGGGCAGTGGGGCTGGTGGGCGGGGGGGGTGCTGTGTGCTGGGCATGTCCGGGCGGTGTGTGTTGGGTGGTGGAAGTGCTGGGCGCTGGGACTGTGGCTTTCTGGGCGCTGGGGGTGCTGGGTTCTGTGCCCTGGGGTTGCTGGGTGCTGGGCGTGACTGGGTGGTGGGTGCTGCCCTGAGGTTGCTGGGTGCTGGGCACCGGGCTTGCTGGGTGCTGGGCGGTGCGGGTGCTGGTGGCTAGGTAGTGGGGGTGCTGGTTGCTGGGCCCTGGGACTGCTGGGTACCATGCATAAGTGGGTACAGGGTATGTCTTGCTGCTGGATGCTGGGTGCTGGGGCGGGGGCTACTGGGAGCTGGGGTTATTGTGTGCTGGGCCCTGGGGTGTTTGGTGCTGGGCATTTCCAGGTGCTTGGCATGACCCGGTGCTGGGCCCTGTGGGTGCTGGCTGCTGGGAGCTAGGGGTGCTGGCAGTGGGCATTTCCAGTTGCTGGTCATGACCAGGAGCTATGTGCTGGGTATGTCCAGGTGCTGGGCATGTCCGGATGCTGTGTGCTCGGCACTTGGGGTTCTGGGTGGTGGGCAGTGAGGGTACTGGGCGCTGGGATGCTGGGATGCTGGGTGCTGGGTGCTGGGCACTGGGGCTGCTGGGTGGTGGGCATGTCCAGGTGCTGTGTGTTGGCGGTGGGTATGCTGGGTTGTGCGCATGTCCGGGAATTAGTGCTGGGCCATGGGGGCGCTGGGTACTGGGCAGTGGGATTTCTTGGTGCTGGGTGGAGGGTATGACGGGTGCATGGCGTGGTTTAACCCCAGCCAGCAAATAAACCCCAAGCAGCTGCTCGCTCGCTCCCCCGCCTCCCCCCAGGCCCCCCCCGTGGCATGGGGGAGAGAAGCGGGGGGGCACAAGTAGGAAAACTCCCGTGTTGAGATAAAAACAGTTTAATAATTGAAATAAAATGAAGTAGAACAGTAAGAAGAACCAGGAGAACAACAAGAATAACAGACTATACAAAGCTGGCAATGTACAATGGAACTGCTCACTGCCGCCGGCTGCGTGTCACGAAGCGGGGGAGGGGGAGCCTCCCCGCCCCCCCTCCCGTTTTCATACTCAGCATGATGTTACATGGTATAGAATACCCCATTGGTCAGCTGGGTCAAGCACCCCGGCTGTGCTCTGCGCCGCCCCCCCTCCCCCGCCCCGAGAGCTTCGCCTGCACACGGCTCGGCATGGGAGGCCGAAAAGAGAAAACAAAACAAAAGTCTCCCCTGTGCAAGCTCCGCCCAGCAACAACAGAAGCATCAATGGGCCATCAACGCTCCTCTCATACCAAACCCAAAAGGCAGCACACCCCCCAAGCTCCTGGGAAGAAAGTTACCTCTGTGCCAGCCGGAAGCAGGACCGTGCAGTGCGCTGGCGTTTGGAGTGCTGGGTCCTAGGAGTGCTGGGTGCTGTGCATGTCCGGGTGCTGGGCATGTCTGGGTGCTGGGTGCTGGGTACTTGGGGTGCTGGGGGTACTGGATGCTGGCTGTTGGGTATGCTGGTTTCTGGGCACAGGGGGTGCTGGCTGCCGAGTGCTGCGGGTGCTGGGCATGTGCGGGTGCTATGTGCTGATCCCTGGGGATAGTGGGGGCTGGTTTGCTGGGTTCTGGTGTGTTGGGCGCTGGGTATGGCTGGGTGCTGGTCATGGCTGGGTACTGGGCACTGGTAGTGTGGGGCAATGGGGGTGCTGCGTGCTGGACACGTCCGGGTGGTGGGTGTTGGGTGGTGGGGGTGCTGGGTGCTGGGCCCTGCTATTGCTGGGTAGTAGGCATAACTGCTTGCAGGGTATCTCTTGGTGGTGGGTCCTGGAGGTACAGGGTGCTGCGTGCTGGCCGTATTTGGTGCTGGGTGCTGAGCATATCCGGTGCTGGCTGCGTGCTCTGGGGTTGCTGTAGTCTGGGGATGCTGGATTCTTGGCATGTGCGTGTGCCTGGCCCTGGTTGTGCTGGGTATGTGTCGGTGCTGGTTGTTGGGCAGTATGGGTGCTGTGTGGTGGGCCCTGGGCATGCCCGGCTGCTGTGTGATGGGCACTCGGGGCTGCTGAGAGGTGGGAAGCTGCCTGCTGGGCATGTGTGAGCGGTGGGGAGGTCTGGGTGCTGGGCATACCTGGGTGCTGGGTACTGGGCAGTGGGGCTGGTGGGCGGGGGGGGTGCTGTGTGCTGGGCGTGTCTGGGCGGTGTGTGTTGGGTGGTGGAAGTGCTGGGCGCTGGGCGCTGGGACTGTGGCTTTCTGGGCGCTGGGGGTGCTGGGTTCTGTGCCCTGGGGTTGCTGGGTGCTGGGCGTGACTGGGTGGTGGGTGCTGCCCTGAGGTTGCTGGGTGCTGGGCACCGGGCTTGCTGGGTGCTGGGCGGTGCGGGTGCTGGTGGCTAGGTAGTGGGGGTGCTGGTTGCTGGGCCCTGGGACTGCTGGGTACCATGCATAAGCGGGTACAGGGTATGTCTTGCTGCTGGATGCTGGGTGCTGGGGCGGGGGCTACTGGGAGCTGGGGTTATTGTGTGCTGGGCCCTGGGGTGTTTGGTGCTGGGCATTTCCAGGTGCTTGGCATGACCCGGTGCTGGGCCCTGTGGGTGCTGGCTGCTGGGAGCTAGGGGTGCTGGCAGTGGGCATTTCCAGTTGCTGGTCATGACCAGGAGCTATGTGCTGGGTATGTCCAGGTGCTGGGCATGTCCGGATGCTGTGTGCTCGGCACTTGGGGTTCTGGGTGGTGGGCAGTGAGGGTACTGGGCGCTGGGATGCTGGGTGCTGGGTGCTGGGCACTGGGGCTGCTGGGTGGTGGGCATGTCCAGGTGCTGTGTGTTGGCGGTGGGTATGCTGGGTTGTGCGCATGTCCGGGAATTAGTGCTGTGCCCTGGGAGTGCTGGGTGCGGGGAGCTAGGGTTGCTGGCTGTGGGCATTTCCAGTTGCTGGTCATGAGTAGGTGCTGGGTTTTGGGTCTTGTGGGTGCTGGGCAAGTCCAGGTGCTGGGCATGTCTAAATGCTCTGTGCTCGCCACTTGGGGTTCGGGGTAGTGTGCAGTGAGGGTGCACACCAAAGACCCACCATCCAGCACCCCCAAAAGTCTCACATACAGCCCCCCAGTGGCAGAAACCAGCATACCCAACACCCAGCATCCAGTACCCCCACTGCCCAGCACCTGTACACGCCCAGCACCCACAAGACGCAGCACTCAGCACCAGGTCATGACCAGCAACTGGAAATTGCCATAGCCAGCACCCCTAGCTCCCAGCACCGCCAGTGCACAGCACCCAGTCATGCTCAGCACCCGGTACCCAGTGCTTAGCATCCAATACTCCCAGTACTCAGTAGCCCCAGCACCCATCAGCAAGACATACCCTGCACCCACTTATGCATAGTACCCAGCAGTCCCAGGGCCCAGCAACCAGCACCCCCAGTACCTAGCCAGGGGCTAGGCGCACCCAGCAACCCCAGTGCCCAGCACCCAGCACCCAGCCATGCCCAGCACCCGGACATGCCCAAAACCCAGCAATGCCAGTGCCTAGAACCCAGCACCCCCAGTGCCCAGAAACCAACAGCCCCAGCACCCCAGGGCCCAGTAACAAGCAACCTCAGCACACAGATATTCCCAGCACCCACCACACAGCCCAACCCGCAGCACCCACACATACCCAGCACAACCAGGGCCCAGCACACGCACATGCCAAGAATCCAGCACCCCCAGAGCACAGCCCCCAGCAACAGCAGCATGCGCACCCAGCACTGGATATGCCCAACACCCAGCACACTACCTCCAGCACCAAGAGATACTCTGCATTCAGTTATACATAGTACCCAGCAATACCAGGTTGCAGCACCCCCAGTACCTAGCATCCAGCACCCCCGCCGCCCAACACCCACCACCCGGACATGCCCAGCACACAGCACCCGCACAGCCCCACTGCCCAGTACCCAGCACCCAGACATGCCCAGCACTCAAAAATGCCCAGCGCCCGACACACCAGAATGCAGCAAACCAGCCCCCTATGTCCCCAGTGATCAGCACAGAGCACACGGACATGCCCAGCACCCAGAACCCGGACATGCCCAGCACTCCCAACACCCACCATCCAGCACCCTACAGGCCTCACAGCCAGCATGCTCAGTGCCCAGAAACCAGCATACCCAACACCCAGCATCCCCACCGCCCAGCACGCAGCACCCCCAGTGCCCAGCACGCCACACTTAGACATGACCAGCACACGGACATGCCCAGCACTCAGCAACCCCAGTGCACAGAACCAAGCACCCCCAGCACCGAGAAACCAACAACCCCAGCGTCCAGCACCCAGCACCCCCAGGTCCCAGCAACCAACACCCGCACACGCCGAGCACCCCCACCGCCCAACACCCAGCACAGGGACATGCCCTGCACACCCAAAGACCATCAGCCCCAGTGCCAAGCACCCAGCACTGCCATTGCCTAGCACCCAGACACGCTGAGCACCCAGAACCTCCACCGCCCACCACTGCCAGTGCACAGTACCCAGCACCCGGTCATGACCAGCAACTGGAAATGCCCACAGCCAGCACCCCTAGATCCCAGCAGACGGCTCTCCCAGTGCCCAGCATCCAGTCATGCCAAGCACCTGGACATGCCCAGCACCCAATACCCCCAGCACCCAGTCATGCCAAGCACCTGGACATGCCCGGCACCCAATATCCCCAGCTCCCAGGAGCCCCAGCACCCAGCAGCAAGACATACCCTGCACCCGCTTATGCATAGTACCCAGCAGTCCCAGGGCCCAGCAACCACACCCCCAGGACTTGGCCCCCAGCACTCGCACCGCCCAGCAACCCCAGTGCACAGCACCCACTAACCCCATTGCCCAGCATCCCCAGCGCACAGCATCCAGCATATGGACATGCCCAGCACATGGACATGCCCACTAGCCAGCACCCCTAGTGCCCAGCACCCAGAGCTCCCTCCATCCATCACCCAGCACCCAGACATGCCCAGCGCTCAGCACCCCCACCACTCAACAGCCAGGATCAGGAAATGCCCGGCAACAAGCACTCCCCTGCCTACCACCGCCAGTGCCCAATAACCAGCACACAGACAATGCCCACCAGTCAGCATCCCCAGCGCCAAGCACTCAGTCCACAGGCATGCCCAGCACCCTGATATGCATAGTCCCCAGCAGTCCCAGTGCCCAGGACCCATCACTTGGACATGCCCAGCACCCTGCAGCCCCAGCGCCTAGAACGCAGTACCCCCCAATGACCAGCACCCAGCGCTGCCTGTAGCCAGCATCCACCACCCGGCATGATCATCACCTGGCCATTCCCAGCACCAAGACCTCCCAGTGCCCAGCACAGGGACATGTCGAGCACCCAGATATGCCCAACACCCAGACATGTCCAGAACCCACTCCACTCAGGGCCCAGCACACAGTACCCCCATGGCCCAGCACCGACACATGCCCCGCACCAAGCATTGCCAAGGCTACCAAGGGGTGCTAGGTGTGCTGGATGTTGCGCATTTGCGGTGCTGGAGATGGCTGGGTGCTGGGCAGCTGAGAAGGGGTTGTAAAGGGAAGGTGAGAGCCGCGAACATATTTCAGTCCTGGCCAAATGTGTGTGGGAGCTCGACGGGGCACTCGACTGCTTTCCAGTTGGGCTCTGGCAAGGTTGACAGTTCAGTGCTACAGCAAGCGCATAGCCCCGGTGTTGGTGGGGGCCTCAAAGGGCTGCAAGGGAAGGCGAGTGCAACGAACAACAGTCCATGTTGGTTCCTTCGGTGTTGGAGCGCCATCTAGTGGATAGACGTTTCGGAGTTTGGCTGTGATCAAGGTAAGATGTAGGTTGGTGTTCAGGTGGGAGACCAAAGGGAGGGGGCCGGTGTCGGTGTGCTGAGAAGGGCCTGCCAAGGGAAGGTGAGTGGCAGCATCACCCTTGAGCCCTGGCTACTTCTGTGCCTGAGCCCCATGAGGTGGGTGGCCGCTTTGGAGCTGGCTCTGATGAGGGTAAGGGCTCGGTTGACTTTAGGAGGGAGAAGGAACACACAGCCCCATGTCGGTGGGGCTGAGGAGGGGCTGCCAAGGGAAGGTGAGGGCCAGCATCAACCTTGAGTCCTGGCTACTCTGTCCCTGAGCCCCAGGAGATGGGTCAGCCTTTAGGAGCTTAGCGCTGAGGAGGGGAAGCGATAGGTTGACGTTGGGAGGCAGAATAAACACAGAGCCCCGGTGTTGGTGGGGCTGAGGAGGGGCTGCCAGGGGAGGTGAGGGCAAGTAGAAGCCTTCAGTTCTGGCTACTTCTGTGCCTGATCCCCATGTGGTGCATGGCCGCTTTGAAGCTGGGCTCTGATGAGGGTGAGGGATAGGTTGAGGTCAGGAGAGATAACAAACGCAGCGCCCTGGTGTTGGGGGGCTGAGGAGAACCTGCCAAGCGAGCGTGAGTGCCAGCATCGATTTGAGTCCTGGCTACTCTGTCCCTCAGCCCCATGAGGTGGGTCGGTGCTTTGGAGCTTAGGCTGTGATAAGGGCAAGGGATAGCTTGAGTTTAGGCGCGAGAAGAAGACACAGAGCCCCCGTGTTGGTGGGGCTGCCACGCGAGAGTGAGTGCCAGCATCACCCTTGAGCCCTGGCTACTTCCGTGCCTGAGCCCCATGAGGTGGGTGGCCGCTTTGGAGCTGGGTCTGATGAGGGTAAGGGCTCGGTTGACTTTAGGAGGGAGAACAAACACAGTGCCCCAGTGTTGATGGGGCTGAGGAGGGGCTGCCAAGGGAAGGTGAGGGCAAGTAGAAGCCTTCAGTTCTGGCAACTTCTGTGCCTGAGCCCCACGTGGTGGATGGCCGCTTCGGAGCTGGGTATCCATGTTGAGGGTAAGGGCTAGGTTGAAGTTAAGTGCGAGAACAGACACAGAGCCCCGGTGTTGGTGGGGCTGAGGAGGGGCTGCCAAGGCAAGGTGAGGGCCAGCATCGACCTTGAGTCCTGGCTACTCTGTCCCTGAGCCCCAGGAGATGGGTCGGCGTTTAGGAGCTTAGCGCTGAGGAGGGGAAGGGATAGCTTGACGTTGGGAGGCGTAACAAACAGAGAGCCCTGGTGTTGGTGGCGCTGAGAAAGGGCTGCTAAGTGAGTGTGAGTGCCAGCATCAACCTTGACTGCTGGCTACTTCTGTGCCTGAGCCCATGAGGTGAGTGGCCGCTTCAGAGCTTTGCTCTGAGGAAGGGAAGGGCTAGGTTAACATTAGGTTCGAGAACAGACAAGAGAGCCCCGCTGTTGGTGGGGCTGGTAAACGAATCTGAGTGCCAGCATCAACCATGAGTCCTGGCTACTTCTGTTCCTGAGGCCCATGTGGTGGGTGGCCGTTTCAGAACTTGACTCTGCGGAGGGTAAGGGCTAGGTTGAGGTTAGGTGCGAGAACAGAGTCAGCGCCCCGGTGTTGGTGGAGGAGAGAAGGGCCTGCCAAGCGAATGTGAGGACCGGCATCAACCTTGAGTCCTGGCTACTTCTGTGCCTGAGCCCCAGGAGGTGAGTGGCCGGTGCGGAGCTTGGCTCTGATGAGGGCAAGGGATAGCTGGATGTTAGGCGGGAAAAGAACCACAGAGCCCCGGTGTTGGGGGGGACTGAGAAGGGACTGTCAATGGATGGGGAGGGCCAACATTGGCTTTGAGTCCTGGCTACTTCTGTGCTGGAGCCCCATGTGGTGGGTGGCCGCTTTGGAGCTAGGCTCTGAGGAAGGGAAGGGCTCGGTTGACTTTAGGAGGGAGAAGGAACACAGAGCCCCATGTTGGTGGGGCTGAGGAGGGGCTGCCAAGGGAAGGTGAAGGCCAGCATCAACCTTGAGTCCTGGCTACTCTGTCCCTGAGCCCCAGGAGATGGGTTGGCGCTTGGGAGCTTCGCTCGGATGATGGTGAGGGATACGTTGACTATAGGAGGGATAATAAACACAGAGCCCCGGTGTTCGTGGGGATGAGTAGAGGCAGCCAAGGCAAGGTTAGTGCCAGCATCCACCTTGACTGCTGGCTACTTCTGTGCCTGAGCCGCAGGAGGTGAGTGGCCGCTGCGGAGCTTGGCTCTGAGGAGGGTAAGGGCTAGGTTGATGTTAAGTGCGAGAACATACAAAAAGTCTCGGTGTTATTGGGGCTGTGGACGGGCTGCCAAGGGAAGGTGAGGGCCAGCAACACCCTTGAGTCCTGCCTCTACTCTCTTGGATCCCCACGTGGTGGGGCTAGCTTGATCTTAGGCGCGAGAACAAGCCACAGAGCCCCCGTATTGTTGGGGCTGCCATGTGAGAGTGTGTGCCAGCATCAACCTTGAATCCTGGCTATGTCCGTGCCTGAGAACGTGTGGAGTGTGGCCGCTTCGGAGCTTAGCATGATGAAGGTAAGAGCTAGGTTGAGGTTCTGCGTTAGATAACGCCACCGACCACATGGCGCGCCAACAGAGGTAGCCCTCTTCGCGGCCCCGACAACAGCGGCCCCCTCCCTTAGTTCTCCCAGCTACATGTCGGCCTATGCCTTATTGTCACCAGAGCCCATTTCTAAAACGGCTTCCCACCAGATGGCGCTCCAACACAGAAGGAACCAGCATTGAAAGCTGTTTCCTGCTCTTGCGTTTCATGGGGGCTGTGCTCTCGCTCTACCGCCCATCCCTCAACCTTGCCACAGCCCAACTGCAAAACAGTCAATCGCCCCTTCGGGCTCCCATACACAAATAGGCAGGACAGAAACATGTTGGCTGCTCTCATCTTCCCTTGAGAGACCCTTCTCAGACGTCCAGGACCCAGCCACCTCCAGCACGCCAAATGCACCATATCCACCACACTTAGCATCTCTTGCTGCACGTTGGTGGTGCTTGGTGCTGGGCATGTTCTGTTGTTGAGTGGTGGGGGTGCTGGGTGGTGGGCACTGCGGGGGCTGGCTTGCTGTCATGTCCTGGTGCTGGGTGGTGGGGTGCTGGGTGCGAGGCCTTGAGCATAGTGGGTTCTGGACATCTATGGGTGCCAGGCATCTTAGGCTGCTGGGCATTTCCAAGTGATGGGTCCTAGGCACTGGGACTGCTGGGTGCTTGGGGTGCCGGGTGCTAGCTGGTGTAGGTGCTGAGGGCTAGGCCCTGGGAGTGCTGGTTGCTGGGCCCTGGGAGTGGTGGGTAATATGCATGAAGAGAGGGCAGGGTATGTCTTGCTGCTGGGCACTGCGGCTGCTGGGTGGTAGTGATGTCCAGGTGGTGTGTGTTGGCAGTGGGTGTGCTGGACTGCGTGATAGTCCGGGAATTATTGCTGGGCCGTGGGGGTGCTGAGCAGTGGGGTTTCTTGGTGCTGTGTGGAGGGTATGATGGGTGCACTGCACTGGCGTTCTGAATGCTGAGCACTGCAGGTGCTCTGTGCTGGGCATGTCCAGGTGCTATGTGCTGATCACTGCAGATGTTGGGGGCTGGTTTGCTGGTATCTGGTGTGTTGGGCACTGGGCATGTTTGGGTGCTGGGCATGGCTGGGTGCTGGGTACTAGGCACTGGCGATATGGGGTGGTGGGGGTGCTACGTGCTGGGCATGTCCGGTTTGTGGTGGGTGTTGGGCAGTGGGAGTACTGGCGGTGCTGGGCCCTGGCATTGCTGGGTACTAGGCATAACTGAGTGCAGAGTATGTCTTGGTGGTGGATGCTGATGTGCTGGAGGTACTGGGTGCTGGGTGTTGGGCATATGTGGTGCTGGGTGGTTGTGCTGGGGATGCTGGATGCTGTGCTCTGGGAGTGCTGAATTCCTGGCGTCTGTGTGCTGGGCATGTGGGGGTGCTGTGTTTGGGCCCTGGGCATGACCAGGTGCAGGGTGCTGGGCACTGGGGGTGGTGGCTACTGGGAGCAAGAGGTGCTGGCTGTGAGCATTTCCAGTTGCTGGTCATGACGGGCTGCTGGGAGTGTCCAGGTGCTGGGCATGTCCGGATGCTGTGTGCTCGGCACTTGGGGTTCTGGGTGGTGGGCAGTGAGGGTACTGGGCGCTGGGATGCTGGGTGCTGGGTGCTGGGCACTGGGGCTGCTGGGTGGTGGGCATGTCCAGGTGCTGTGTGTTGGCGGTGGGTATGCTGGGTTGTGCGCATGTCCGGGAATTAGTGCTGGGCCATGGGGGCGCTGGGTACTGGGCAGTGGGATTTCTTGGTGCTGGGTGGAGGGTATGACGGGTGCATGGCGTGGTTTAACCCCAGCCAGCAAATAAACCCCAAGCAGCTGCTCGCTCACTCCCCCGCCTCCCCCCAGGCCCCCCCCGTGGCATGGGGGAGAGAAGCGGGGGAGCACAAGTAGGAAAACTCCCGTGTTGAGATAAAAACAGTTTAATAATTGAAATAAAATGAAGTAGAACAGTAAGAAGAACCAGGAGAACAACAAGAATAACAGACTATACAAAGCTGGCAATGTACAATGGAACTGCTCACTGCCGCCGGCTGCGTGTCACGAAGCGGGGGAGGGGGAGCCTCCCCGCCCCCCCCTCCCGTTTTCATACTCAGCATGATGTTACATGGTATAGAATACCCCATTGGTCAGCTGGGTCAAGCACCCCGGCTGTGCTCTGCGCCGCCCCCCCTCCCCCGCCCCGAGAGCTTCGCCTGCACACGGCTCGGCATGGGAGGCCGAAAAGAGAAAACAAAACAAAAGTCTCCCCTGTGCAAGCTCCGCCCAGCAACAACAGAAGCATCAATGGGCCATCAACGCTCCTCTCATACCAAACCCAAAAGGCAGCACACCCCCCAAGCTCCTGGGAAGAAAGTTACCTCTGTGCCAGCCGGAAGCAGGACCGTGCAGTGCGCTGGCGTTCGGAGTGCTGGGTCCTAGGAGTGCTGGGTGCTGTGCATGTCCGGGTGCTGGGCATGTCTGGGTGCTGGGTGCTGGGTACTTGGGGTGCTGGGGGTACTGGATGCTGGCTGTTGGGTATGCTGGTTTCTGGGTACAGGGGGTGCTGGCTGCCGAGTGCTGCGGGTGCTGGGCATGTGCGGGTGCTATGTGCTGATCCCTGGGGATGGTGGGGGCTGGTTTGCTGGGTTCTGGTGTGTTGGGCGCTGGGTATGGCTGGGTGCTGGTCATGGCTGAGTACTGGGCACTGGTAGTGTGCGGCAATGGGGGTGCTGCGTGCTGGACACGTCCGGGTGGTGGGTGTTGGGTGGTGGGGGTGCTGGGCCCTGCTATTGCTGGGTAATAGGCATAACTGCACGCAGGGTATCTCTTGGTGGTGGGTCCTGGAGGTACAGGGTGCTGCGTGCTGGCCGTATTTGGTGCTGGGTGTTGAGCATATCCGGTGCTGGCTGCGTGCTCTGGGGTTGCTGTAGTCTGGGGATGCTGGATTCTTGGCATGTGCGTGTGCTGGGCCCTGGTTGTGCTGGGTATGTGTCGGTGCTGGTTGTTGGGCAGTATGGGTGCTGTGTGGTGGGCCCTGGGCATGCCCGGCTGCTGTGTGATGGGCACTCGGGGCTGCTGAGAGGTGGGAAGCTGCCTGCTGGGCATGTGTGAGTGGTGGGGAGGTCTGGGTGCTGGGCATACCTGGGTGCTGGGTACTGGGCAGTGGGGCTGGTGGGCGGGGGGGGTGCTGTGTGCTGGGCATGTCCGGGCGGTGTGTGTTGGGTGGTGGAAGTGCTGGGCGCTGGGACTGTGGCTTTCTGGGCGCTGGGGGTGCTGGGTTCTGTGCCCTGGGGTTGCTGGGTGCTGGGCGTGACTGGGTGGTGGGTGCTGCCCTGAGGTTGCTGGGTGCTGGGCGGTGCAGGTACTGGTGGCTAGGTAGTGGGGGTGCTGGTTGCTGGGCCCTGGGACTGCTGGGTACCATGCATAAGCGGGTACAGGGTATGTCTTGCTGCTGGATGCTGGGTGCTGGGGCGGGGGCTACTGGGAGCTGGGGTTATTGTGTGCTGGGCCCTGGGGTGTTTGGTGCTGGGCATTTCCAGGTGCTTGGCATGACCCGGTGCTGGGCCCTGTGGGTGCTGGCTGCTGGGAGCTAGGGGTGCTGGCAGTGGGCATTTCCAGTTGCTGGTCATGACCAGGAGCTATGTGCTGGGTATGTCCAGGTGCTGGGCATGTCCGGATGCTGTGTGCTCGGCACTTGGGGTTCTGGGTGGTGGGCAGTGAGGGTACTGGGCGCTGGGATGCTGGGTGCTGGGTGCTGGGCACTGGGGCTGCTGGGTGGTGGGCATGTCCAGGTGCTGTGTGTTGGCGGTGGGTATGCTGGGTTGTGCGCATGTCCGGGAATTAGTGCTGGGCCATGGGGGCGCTGGGTACTGGGCAGTGGGATTTCTTGGTGCTGGGTGGAGGGTATGACGGGTGCATGGCGTGGTTTAACCCCAGCCAGCAAATAAACCCCAAGCAGCTGCTCGCTCACTCCCCCGCCTCCCCCCAGGCCCCCCCCGTGGCATGGGGGAGAGAAGCGGGGGGGCACAAGTAGGAAAACTCCCGTGTTGAGATAAAAACAGTTTAATAATTGAAATAAAATGAAGTAGAACAGTAAGAAGAACCAGGAGAACAACAAGAATAACAGACTATACAAAGCTGGCAATGTACAATGGAACTGCTCACTGCCGCCGGCTGCGTGTCACGAAGCGGGGGAGGGGGAGCCTCCCCGCCCCCCCTCCCGTTTTCATACTCAGCATGATGTTACATGGTATAGAATACCCCATTGGTCAGCTGGGTCAAGCACCCCGGCTGTGCTCTGCGCCGCCCCCCCTCCCCCGCCCCGAGAGCTTCGCCTGCACACGGCTCGGCATGGGAGGCCGAAAAGAGAAAACAAAACAAAAGTCTCCCCTGTGCAAGCTCCGCCCAGCAACAACAGAAGCATCAATGGGCCATCAACGCTCCTCTCATACCAAACCCAAAAGGCAGCACACCCCCCAAGCTCCTGGGAAGAAAGTTACCTCTGTGCCAGCCGGAAGCAGGACCGTGCAGTGCGCTGGCGTTCTGAGTGCTGGGTCCTAGGAGTGCTGGGTGCTGTGTATGTCCGGGTGCTGGGCATGTCTGGGTGCTGGGTGCTGGGTACTTGGGGTGCTGGGGGTACTGGATGCTGGCTGTTGGGTATGCTGGGTATGTCCAGGTGCTGGGCATGTCTGGATGCTGTGCGCTCGGCACTTGGGGTTCTGGGTGGTGGGCAGTGAGGGTACTGGGTGCTGGGGTGCTGGGTGCTGGGCACTGGGGCTGCTGGGTGGTGGGCATGTCCAGGTGCTGTGTGTTGGCGGTGGGTATGCTGGGTTGTGCGCATGTCCGGGAATTAGTGCTGTGCCCTGGGAGTGCTGGGTGCGGGGAGCTAGGGTTGCTGGCTGTGGGCATTTCCAGATGCTGGTCATGAGCAGGTGCTGGGTTTTGGGTCTTGTGGGTGCTGGGCAAGTCCAGGTGCTGGGCATGTCTAAATGCTCTGTGCTCGCCACTTGGGGTTCGGGGTAGTGTGCAGTGAGGGTGCACACCAAAGACCCACCATCCAGCACCCCCAAAAGTCTCACATACAGCCCCCCAGTGGCAGAAACCAGCATACCCAACACCCAGCATCCAGTACCCCCACTGCCCTGCACCTGTACACGCTCAGTACCCACAAGACGCAGCACTCAGCACCAGGTCATGACCAGCAACTGGAAATTGCCATAGCCAGCACCCCTAGCTCCCAGCACCGCCAGTGCCCAGCACCCAGTCATGCTCAGCACCCGGTACCCAGTGCTCAGCATCCAATACTCCCAGTACTCAGTAACCCCAGCATCCATCAGCAAGACATACCCTGCACCCGCTTATGCATAGTACCCAGCAGTCCCAGGGCCCAGCAACCACACCCCCAGGACTTGGCCCCCAGCACTCGCACCGCCCAGCAACCCCAGTGCACAGCATCCAGCATATGGACATGCCCACTAGCCAGCACCCCTAGTGCCCAGCACCCAGAGCTCCCTCCATCCATCACCCAGCACCCAGACATGCCCAGCGCTCAGCACCCCCACCACTCAACAGCCAGGATCAGGAAATGCCCGGCAACAAGCACTCCCCTGCCTACCACCGCCAGTGCCCAATAACCAGCACACAGACAATGCCCACCAGTCAGCATCCCCAGCGCCAAGCACTCAGTACACAAGCATGCCCAGCACCCTGATATGCATAGTCCCCAGCAGTCCCAGTGCCCAGGACCCATCACTTGGACATGCCCAGCACCCTGCAGCCCCAGCGCCTAGAACGCAGTACCCCCCAATGACCAGCACCCAGCGCTGCCTGTAGCCAGCATCCACCACCCGGCATGATCATCACCTGGCCATTCCCAGCACCAAGACCTCCCAGTGCCCAGCACAGGGACATGTCGAGCACCCAGATATGCCCAACACCCAGACATGTCCAGAACCCACTCCACTCAGGGCCCAGCACACAGTACCCCCATGGCCCAGCACCGACACATGCCCCGCACCAAGCATTGCCAAGGCTACCAAGGGGTGCTAGGTGTGCTGGATGTTGCGCATTTGCGGTGCTGGAGATGGCTGGGTGCTGGGCAGCTGAGAAGGGGCTGTAAAGGGAAGGTGAGAGCCGCGAACATATTTCAGTCCTGGCCAAATGTGTGTGGGAGCTCGACGGGGCACTCGACTGCTTTCCAGTTGGGCTCTGGCAAGGTTGACAGTTCAGTGCTACAGCAAGCGCATAGCCCCGGTGTTGGTGGGGGCCTCAAAGGGCTGCAAGGGAAGGCGAGTGCAACGAACAACAGGCCATGTTGGTTCCTTCGGTGTTGGAGCGCCATCTAGTGGGTAGACGTTTCGGAGCTTGGCTGTGATCAAGGTAAGATGTAGGTTGGTGTTCAGGTGGGAGACTAAAGGGAGAGGGCCGGTGTCGGTGGGCTGAGAAGGGCCTGCCAAGGGAAGGTGAGGGTCAGCATCAACCTTGAGTCCTGGCTATACTCTCTTGGAGCCCCATGTGGTGGGTGGCCGCTTCGGAGCTTGGCTCTGAAGAGGGTAAGGGCTACGTTGACGTTAGTTGCGAGATGATACACAGAGCCCTGATGTTGGTGGGGCTTAGAAAGGGCTGCCAAGTGAGCGTGAGTGCCAGCATCAATCTTGAGTCCTGGTAGTTCTGTGCCTGAGCCCCAGGAGGTGAGTGGCCGCTGCGGAGCTGGACTCTGATGAGGGCAAGGGATAGTTTGAGGTAAGGCGCGAGAACAAGCCACAGAGCCCCCGTGTTGGTGGGGCTGCCATGCGAGAGTGAGTGCCAGCATCAACCATGAGTCCTGGCTACTTCTGTGCCTGAGCCCCATGTGGTGGGTGGCCGTTTCAGAACTTGACTCTGCGGAGGGTAAGGGCTAGGTTGAGGTTAGGTGCGAGAACAGAGTCAGCGCCCCGGTGTTGGTGGAGCAGAGAAGGGCCTGCCAAGCGAATGTGAGGACCGGCATCAACCTTGAGTCCTGGCTACTTCTGTGCCTGAGCCGCAGGAGGTGAGTGGCCGGTGCGGAGCTTGGCTCTGATGAGGGCAAGGGATAGCTGGATGTTAGGCGGGAAAAGAACCACAGAGCCCCGGTGTTGGGGGGGACTGAGAAGGGCCTGTCAAGGGATGGGGAGGGCCAGCATTGGCTTTGAGTCCTGGCTGCTTCTGTGCTGGAGCCCCATGTGGTGGGTGGCCGCTTTGGAGCTAGGCTCTGATGAGGGTAAGGGCTCGGTTGACTTTAGGAGGGAGAAGGAACACAGAGCCCCATGTTGGTGGGGCTGAGGGGGGGCTGCCAAGGGAAGGTGAGGGCCAGCATCAACCTCGAGTCCTGGCTACTCTGTCCCTGAGCCCCAGGAGATGGGTCAGCCTTTAGGAGCTTAGCGCTGAGGAGGGGAAGCGATAGGTTGACGTTGGGAGGCAGAATAAACACAGAGCCCCGGTGTTGGTGGGGCTGAGGAGGGGCTGCCAGGGGAGGTGAGGGCAAGTAGAAGCCTTCAGTTCTGGCTACTTCTGTGCCTGATCCCCATGTGGTGCATGGCCGCTTTGAAGCTGGGCTCTGATGAGGGTGAGGGATAGGTTGAGGTCAGGAGAGATAACAAACGCAGCGCCCTGGTGTTGGGGGGCTGAGGAGAACCTGCCAAGCGAGCGTGAGTGCCAGCATCGACCTTGAGTCCTGGCTACTCTGTCCCTCAGCCCCATGAGGTGAGTCGGCGCTTTGGAGCTTAGGCTCTGATAAGGGCAAGGGATAGCTTGAGTTTAGGCGCGAGAAGAAGACACAGAGCCCCCGTGTTGGTGGGTCTGCCACGCGAGAGTGAGTGCCAGCATCACCCTTGAGCCCTGGCTACTTCCGTGCCTGAGCCCCATGAGGTGGGTGGCTGCTTTGGAGCTGGGTCTGATGAGGGTAAGGGCTCGGTTGACTTTAGGAGGGAGAACAAACACAGTGCCCCAGTGTTGATGGGGCTGAGGAGGGGCTGCCAAGGGAAGATGAGGGCAAGTAGAAGCCTTCAGTTCTGGCAACTTCTGTGCCTGAGCCCCACGTGGTGGATGGCCGCTTCGGAGCTGGGTATCCATGTTGAGGGTAAGGGCTCGGTTGAAGTTAAGTGCGAGAACAGACACAGAGCCCCGGTGTTGGTGGGGCTGAGGAGGGGCTGCCAAGGCAAGGTGAGGGCCAGCATCGACCTTGAGTCCTGGCTACTCTGTCCCTGAGCCCCAGGAGATGGGTCGGCGTTTAGGAGCTTAGCGCTGAGGAGGGGAAGGGATAGGTTGACGTTGGGAGGCGTAACAAACAGAGAGCCCTGGTGTTGGTGGCGCTGAGAAAGGGCTGCTAAGTGAGCGTGAGTGCCAGCATCAACCTTGACTGCTGTCTACTTCTGTGCCTGAGCCCATGAGGTGAGTGGCCGCTTCAGAGCTTTGCTCTGAGGAAGGGAAGGGCTAGGTTGACATTAGGTGCGAGAACAGACAGAGAGCCCCAGTGTTGGTGGGGCTGGTAAACGAATCTGAGGGCCAGCATCAACCTTGAGTCCTGGCTATACTCTCTTGGAGCCCCATGTGGTGGTGGCCGCTTCGGAGCTTGGCTCTGAAGAGGGTGAGGGCTACGTTGACGTTAGTTGCGAGATGATACGCAGAGCCCTGATGTTGGTGGGGCTTAGAAAGGGCTGCCAAGTGAGCGTGAGTGCCAGCATCAATCTTGAGTCCTGGTAGTTCTGTGCCTGAGCCCCAGGAGGTGAGTGGCCGCTGCGGAGCTTGACTCTGATGAGGGCAAGGGATAGTTTGAGGTAAGGCGCGAGAACAAGCCACAGAGCCCCCGTGTTGGTGGGGCTGCCATGCGACAGTGAGTGCCAGCATCAACCATGATCCTAGCTACTTCTGTGCCTGAGCCCCATGTGGTGGGTGGCCGTTTCAGAACTTGACTCTGCGGAGGGTAAGGGCTAGGTTGAGGTTAGGCGCGAGAACAGAGTCAGCGCCCCGGTGTTGGTGGAGGAGAGAAGGGCCTGCCAAGCGAATGTGGGGACCGGCATCAACCTTGAGTCCTGGCTACTTCTGTGCCTGAGCCCCAGGAGGTGAGTGGCCGGTGCGGAGCTTGGCTCTGATGAGGGCAAGGGATAGCTGGATGTTAGGCGGGAAAAGAACCACAGAGCCCCGGTGTTGGGGGGAACTGAGAAGGGCCTGTCAAGGGATGGGGAGGGCCAGCATTGGCTTTGAGTCCTGGCTACTTCTGTGCCTGAGCCCCATGAGGTGGGTGGCCGCTTTGGAGCTAGGCTCTGATGAGGGTAAGGGCTCGGTTGACTTTAGGAGGGAGAAGGAACACAGAGCCCCATGTTGGTGGGGCTGAGGAGGGGCTGCCAAGGGAAGGTGAGGGCCAGCATCAACCTTGAGTCCTGGCTACTCTGTCCCTGAGACCCAGGAGATGGGTCAGCCTTTAGGAGCTTAGCGCTGAGGAGGGGAAGCGATAGGTTGACGTTGGGAGGCAGAATAAACACAGAGCCCCGGTGTTGGTGGGGCTGAGGAGGGGCTGCCAGGGGAGGTGAGGGCAAGTAGAAGCCTTCAGTTCTGGCTACTTCTGTGCCTGATCCCCATTTGGTGCATGGCCGCTTTGAAGTTGGGCTCTGATGAGGGTGAGGGATAGGTTGAGGTCAGGAGAGATAACAAAAGCAGCGCCCTGGTGTTGGGGGGCTGAGGAGAACCTGCCAAGCGAGCGTGAGTGCCAGCATCGACCTTGAGTCCTGGCTACTCTGTCCCTCAGCCCCATGAGGTGGGTCGGCGCTTTGGAGCTTAGGCTCTGATAAGGGCAAGGGATAGCTTGAGTTTAGGCGCGAGAAGAAGACACAGAGCCCCCGTGTTGGTGGGTCTGCCACGCGAGAGTGAGTGCCAGCATCACCCTTGAGCCCTGGCTACTTCCGTGCCTGAGCCCCATGAGGTGGGTGGCTGCTTTGGAGCTGGGTCTGATGAGGGTAAGGGCTCGGTTGACTTTAGGAGGGAGAACAAACACAGTGCCCCAGTGTTGATGGGGCTGAGGAGGGGCTGCCAAGGGAAGGTGAGGGCAAGTAGAAGCCTTCAGTTCTGGCAACTTCTGTGCCTGAGCCCCACGTGGTGGATGGCCGCTTCGGAGCTGGGTATCCATGTTGAGGGTAAGGGCTCGGTTGAAGTTAAGTGCGAGAACAGACACGGAGCCCCGGTGTTGGTGGGGCTGAGGAGGGGCTGCCAAGGCAAGGTGAGGGCCAGCATCGACCTTGAGTCCTGGCTACTCTGTCCCTGAGCCCCAGGAGATGGGTCGGCGTTTAGGAGCTTAGCGCTGAGGAGGGGAAGGGATAGGTTGACGTTGGGAGGCGTAACAAACAGAGAGCCCTGGTGTTGGTGGCGCTGAGAAAGGGCTGCTAAGTGAGCGTGAGTGCCAGCATCAACCTTGACTGCTGTCTACTTCTGTGCCTGAGCCCATGAGGTGAGTGGCCGCTTCAGAGCTTTGCTCTGAGGAAGGGAAGGGCTAGGTTGACATTAGGTGCGAGAACAGACAGAGAGCCCCAGTGTTGGTGGGGCTGGTAAACGAATCTGAGGGCCAGCATCAACCTTGAGTCCTGGCTATACTCTCTTGGAGCCCCATGTGGTGGCGGCCGCTTCGGAGCTTGGCTCTGAAGAGGGTGAGGGCTACGTTGACGTTAGTTGCGAGATGATACGCAGAGCCCTGATGTTGGTGGGGCTTAGAAAGGGCTGCCAAGTGAGCGTGAGTGCCAGCATCAATCTTGAGTCCTGGTAGTTCTGTGGCTGAGCCCCAGGAGGTGAGTGGCCGCTGCGGAGCTTGACTCTGATGAGGGCAAGGGATAGTTTGAGGTAAGGCGCGAGAACAAGCCACAGAGCCCCCGTGTTGGTGGGGCTGCCATGCGAGAGTGAGTGCCAGCATCAACCATGATCCTGGCTACTTCTGTGCCTGAGCCCCATGTGGTGGGTGGCCGTTTCAGAACTTGACTCTGCGGAGGGTAAGGGCTAGGTTGAGGTTAGGCGCGAGAACAGAGTCAGCGCCCCGGTGTTGGTGGAGGAGAGAAGGGCCTGCCAAGCGAATGTGGGGACCGGCATCAACCTTGAGTCCTGGCTACTTCTGTGCCTGAGCCCCAGGAAGTGAGTGGCCGGTGCGGAGCTTGGCTCTGATGAGGGCAAGGGATAGCTGGATGTTAGGCGGGAAAAGAACCACAGAGCCCCGGTGTTGGGGGGAACTGAGAAGGGCCTGTCAAGGGATGGGGAGGGCCAGCATTGGCTTTGAGTCCTGGCTGCTTCTGTGCCTGAGCCCCATGTGGTGTGTGGCCGCTTTGGAGCTAGGCTCTGATGAGGGTAAGGGCTCGGTTGACTTTAGGAGGGAGAAGGAACACAGAGCCCCATGTTGGTGGGGCTGAGGAGGGGCTGCCAAGGGAAGGTGAGGGCCAGCATCAACCTTGAGTCCTGGCTACTCTGTCCCTGAGCCCCAGGAGATGGGTCAGCCTTTAGGAGCTTAGCGCTGAGGAGGGGAAGCGATAGGTTGACGTTGGGAGGCAGAATAAACACAGAGCCCCGGTGTTGGTGGGGCTGAGGAGGGGCTGCCAGGGGAGGTGAGGGCAAGTAGAAGCCTTCAGTTCTGGCTACTTCTGTGCCTGATCCCCATTTGGTGCATGGCCGCTTTGAAGTTGGGCTCTGATGAGGGTGAGGGATAGGTTGAGGTCAGGAGAGATAACAAAAGCAGCGCCCTGGTGTTGGGGGGCTGAGGAGAACCTGCCAAGCGAGCGTGAGTGCCAGCATCGACCTTGAGTCCTGGCTACTCTGTCCCTCAGCCCCATGAGGTGGGTCGGCGCTTTGGAGCTTAGGCTCTGATAAGGGCAAGGGATAGCTTGAGTTTAGGCGCGAGAAGAAGACACAGAGCCCCCGTGTTGGTCGGTCTGCCACGCGAGAGTGAGTGCCAGCATCACCCTTGAGCCCTGGCTACTTCCGTGCCTGAGCCCCATGAGGTGGGTGGCTGCTTTGGAGCTGGGTCTGATGAGGGTAAGGGCTGGGTTGACTTTAGGAGGGAGAACAAACACAGTGCCCCAGTGTTGATGGGGCTGAGGAGGGGCTGCCAAGGGAAGATGAGGGCAAGTAGAAGCCTTCAGTTCTGGCAACTTCTGTGCCTGAGCCCCACGTGGTGGATGGCCGCTTCGGAGCTGGGTATCCATGTTGAGGGTAAGGGCTCGGTTGAAGTTAAGTGCGAGAACAGACACAGAGCCCCGGTGTTGGTGGGGCTGAGGAGGGGCTGCCAAGGCAAGGTGAGGGCCAGCATCGACCTTGAGTCCTGGCTACTCTGTCCCTGAGCCCCAGGAGATGGGTCGGCGTTTAGGAGCTTAGCGCTGAGAAGGGGAAGGGATAGGTTGACGTTGGGAGGCGTAACAAACAGAGAGCCCTGGTGTTGGTGGCGCTGAGAAAGGGCTGCTAAGTGAGCGTGAGTGCCAGCATCAACCTTGACTGCTGTCTACTTCTGTGCCTGAGCCCATGAGGTGAGTGGCCGCTTCAGAGCTTTGCTCTGAGGAAGGGAAGGGCTAGGTTGACATTAGGTGCGAGAACAGACAGAGAGCCCCAGTGTTGGTGGGGCTGGTAAACGAATCTGAGGGCCAGCATCAACCTTGAGTCCTGGCTATACTCTCTTGGAGCCCCATGTGGTGGTGGCCGCTTCGGAGCTTGGCTCTGAAGAGGGTGAGGGCTACGTTGACGTTAGTTGCGAGATGATACGCAGAGCCCTGATGTTGGTGGGGCTTAGAAAGGGCTGCCAAGTGAGCGTGAGTGCCAGCATCAATCTTGAGTCCTGGTAGTTCTGTGCCTGAGCCCCAGGAGGTGAGTGGCCGCTGCGGAGCTTGACTCTGATGAGGGCAAGGGATAGTTTGAGGTAAGGCGCGAGAACAAGCCACAGAGCCCCCGTGTTGGTGGGGCTGCCATGCGAGAGTGAGTGCCAGCATCAACCATGATCCTGGCTACTTCTGTGCCTGAGCCCCATGTGGTGGGTGGCCGTTTCAGAACTTGACTCTGCGGAGGGTAAGGGCTAGGTTGAGGTTAGGCGCGAGAACAGAGTCAGCGCCCCGGTGTTGGTGGAGGAGAGAAGGGCCTGCCAAGCGAATGTGGGGACCGGCATCAACCTTGAGTCCTGGCTACTTCTGTGCCTGAGCCCCAGGAGGTGAGTGGCCGGTGCGGAGCTTGGCTCTGATGAGGGCAAGGGATAGCTGGATGTTAGGCGGGAAAAGAACCACAGAGCCCCGGTGTTGGGGGGAACTGAGAAGGGCCTGTCAAGGGATGGGGAGGGCCAGCATTGGCTTTGAGTCCTGGCTACTTCTGTGCCTGAGCCCCATGAGGTGGGTGGCCGCTTTGGAGCTAGGCTCTGATGAGGGTAAGGGCTCGGTTGACTTTAGGAGGGAGAAGGAACACAGAGCCCCATGTTGGTGGGGCTGAGGAGGGGCTGCCAAGGGAAGGTGAGGGCCAGCATCAACCTTGAGTCCTGGCTACTCTGTCCCTGAGCCCCAGGAGATGGGTCAGCCTTTAGGAGCTTAGCGCTGAGGAGGGGAAGCGATAGGTTGACGTTGGGAGGCAGAATAAACACAGAGCCCCGGTGTTGGTGGGGCTGAGGAGGGGCTGCCAGGGGAGGTGAGGGCAAGTAGAAGCCTTCAGTTCTGGCTACTTCTGTGCCTGATCCCCATTTGGTGCATGGCCGCTTTGAAGTTGGGCTCTGATGAGGGTGAGGGATAGGTTGAGGTCAGGAGAGATAACAAAAGCAGCGCCCTGGTGTTGGGGGGCTGAGGAGAACCTGCCAAGCGAGCGTGAGTGCCAGCATCGACCTTGAGTCCTGGCTACTCTGTCCCTCAGCCCCATGAGGTGGGTCGGCGCTTTGGAGCTTAGGCTCTGATAAGGGCAAGGGATAGCTTGAGTTTAGGCGCGAGAAGAAGACACAGAGCCCCCGTGTTGGTCGGTCTGCCACGCGAGAGTGAGTGCCAGCATCACCCTTGAGCCCTGGCTACTTCCGTGCCTGAGCCCCATGAGGTGGGTGGCTGCTTTGGAGCTGGGTCTGATGAGGGTAAGGGCTCGGTTGACTTTAGGAGGGAGAACAAACACAGTGCCCCAGTGTTGATGGGGCTGAGGAGGGGCTGCCAAGGGAAGGTGAGGGCAAGTAGAAGCCTTCAGTTCTGGCAACTTCTGTGCCTGAGCCCCACGTGGTGGATGGCCGCTTCGGAGCTGGGTATCCATGTTGAGGGTAAGGGCTAGGTTGAAGTTAAGTGCGAGAACAGACACAGAGCCCCGGTGTTGGTGGGGCTGAGGAGGGGCTGCCAAGGCAAGGTGAGGGCCAGCATCGACCTTGAGTCCTGGCTACTCTGTCCCTGAGCCCCAGGAGATGGGTCGGCGTTTAGGAGCTTAGCGCTGAGGAGGGGAAGGGATAGGTTGACGTTGGGAGGCGTAACAAACAGAGAGCCCTGGTGTTGGTGGCGCTGAGAAAGGGCTGCTAAGTGAGCGTGAGTGCCAGCATCAACCTTGACTGCTGTCTACTTCTGTGCCTGAGCCCATGAGGTGAGTGGCCGCTTCAGAGCTTTGCTCTGAGGAAGGGAAGGGCTAGGTTGACATTAGGTGCGAGAACAGACAGAGAGCCCCAGTGTTGGTGGGGCTGGTAAACGAATCTGAGGGCCAGCATCAACCTTGAGTCCTGGCTATACTCTCTTGGAGCCCCATGTGGTGGCGGCCGCTTCGGAGCTTGGCTCTGAAGAGGGTGAGGGCTACGTTGACGTTAGTTGCGAGATGATACGCAGAGCCCTGATGTTGGTGGGGCTTAGAAAGGGCTGCCAAGTGAGCGTGAGTGCCAGCATCAATCTTGAGTCCTGGTAGTTCTGTGCCTGAGCCCCAGGAGGTGAGTGGCCGCTGCGGAGCTTGACTCTGATGAGGGCAAGGGATAGTTTGAGGTAAGGCGCGAGAACAAGCCACAGAGCCCCCGTGTTGGTGGGGCTGCCATGCGAGAGTGAGTGCCAGCATCAACCATGATCCTAGCTACTTCTGTGCCTGAGCCCCATGTGGTGGGTGGCCGTTTCAGAACTTGACTCTGCGGAGGGTAAGGGCTAGGTTGAGGTTAGGCGCGAGAACAGAGTCAGCGCCCCGGTGTTGGTGGAGGAGAGAAGGGCCTGCCAAGCGAATGTGGGGACCGGCATCAACCTTGAGTCCTGGCTACTTCTGTGCCTGAGCCCCAGGAGGTGAGTAGCCGGTGCGGAGCTTGGCTCTGATGAGGGCAAGGGATAGCTGGATGTTAGGCGGGAAAAGAACCACAGAGCCCCGGTGTTGGGGGGAACTGAGAAGGGCCTGTCAAGGGATGGGGAGGGCCAGCATTGGCTTTGAGTCCTGGCTACTTCTGTGCCTGAGCCCCATGAGGTGGGTGGCCGCTTTGGAGCTAGGCTCTGATGAGGGTAAGGGCTCGGTTGACTTTAGGAGGGAGAAGGAACACAGAGCCCCATGTTGGTGGGGCTGAGGAGGGGCTGCCAAGGGAAGGTGAGGGCCAGCATCAACCTTGAGTCCTGGCTACTCTGTCCCTGAGCCCCAGGAGATGGGTCAGCCTTTAGGAGCTTAGCGCTGAGGAGGGGAAGCGATAGGTTGACGTTGGGAGGCAGAATAAACACAGAGCCCCGGTGTTGGTGGGGCTGAGGAGGGGCTGCCAGGGGAGGTGAGGGCAAGTAGAAGCCTTCAGTTCTGGCTACTTCTGTGCCTGATCCCCATTTGGTGCATGGCCGCTTTGAAGTTGGGCTCTGATGAGGGTGAGGGATAGGTTGAGGTCAGGAGAGATAACAAAAGCAGCGCCCTGGTGTTGGGGGGCTGAGGAGAACCTGCCAAGCGAGCGTGAGTGCCAGCATCGACCTTGAGTCCTGGCTACTCTGTCCCTCAGCCCCATGAGGTGGGTCGGCGCTTTGGAGCTTAGGCTCTGATAAGGGCAAGGGATAGCTTGAGTTTAGGCGCGAGAAGAAGACACAGAGCCCCCGTGTTGGTGGGGCTGCCACGCGAGAGTGAGTGCCAGCATCACCCTTGAGCCCTGGCTACTTCCGTGCCTGAGCCCCATGAGGTGGGTGGCTGCTTTGGAGCTGGGTCTGATGAGGGTAAGGGCTCGGTTGACTTTAGGAGGGAGAACAAACACAGTGCCCCAGTGTTGATGGGGCTGAGGAGGGGCTGCCAAGGGAAGGTGAGGGCAAGTAGAAGCCTTCAGTTCTGGCAACTTCTGTGCCTGAGCCCCACGTGGTGGATGGCCGCTTCGGAGCTGGGTATCCATGTTGAGGGTAAGGGCTCGGTTGAAGTTAAGTGCGAGAACAGACACAGAGCCCCGGTGTTGGTGGGGCTGAGGAGGGGCTGCCAAGGCAAGGTGAGGGCCAGCATCGACCTTGAGTCCTGGCTACTCTGTCCCTGAGCCCCAGGAGATGGGTCGGCGTTTAGGAGCTTAGCGCTGAGGAGGGGAAGGGATAGGTTGACGTTGGGAGGCGTAACAAACAGAGAGCCCTGGTGTTGGTGGCGCTGAGAAAGGGCTGCTAAGTGAGCGTGAGTGCCAGCATCAACCTTGACTGCTGTCTACTTCTGTGCCTGAGCCCATGAGGTGAGTGGCCGCTTCAGAGCTTTGCTCTGAGGAAGGGAAGGGCTAGGTTGACATTAGGTGCGAGAACAGACAGAGAGCCCCAGTGTTGGTGGGGCTGGTAAACGAATCTGAGGGCCAGCATCAACCTTGAGTCCTGGCTATACTCTCTTGGAGCCCCATGTGGTGGCGGCCGCTTCGGAGCTTGGCTCTGAAGAGGGTGAGGGCTACGTTGACGTTAGTTGCGAGATGATACGCAGAGCCCTGATGTTGGTGGGGCTTAGAAAGGGCTGCCAAGTGAGCGTGAGTGCCAGCATCAATCTTGAGTCCTGGTAGTTCTGTGCCTGAGCCCCAGGAGGTGAGTGGCCGCTGCGGAGCTTGACTCTGATGAGGGCAAGGGATAGTTTGAGGTAAGGCGCGAGAACAAGCCACAGAGCCCCCGTGTTGGTGGGGCTGCCATGCGAGAGTGAGTGCCAGCATCAACCATGATCCTGGCTACTTCTGTGCCTGAGCCCCATGTGGTGGGTGGCCGTTTCAGAACTTGACTCTGCGGAGGGTAAGGGCTAGGTTGAGGTTAGGCGCGAGAACAGAGTCAGCGCCCCGGTGTTGGTGGAGGAGAGAAGGGCCTGCCAAGCGAATGTGGGGACCGGCATCAACCTTGAGTCCTGGCTACTTCTGTGCCTGAGCCCCAGGAGGTGAGTAGCCGGTGCGGAGCTTGGCTCTGATGAGGGCAAGGGATAGCTGGATGTTAGGCGGGAAAAGAACCACAGAGCCCCGGTGTTGGGGGGAACTGAGAAGGGCCTGTCAAGGGATGGGGAGGGCCAGCATTGGCTTTGAGTCCTGGCTACTTCTGTGCCTGAGCCCCATGAGGTGGGTGGCCGCTTTGGAGCTAGGCTCTGATGAGGGTAAGGGCTCGGTTGACTTTAGGAGGGAGAAGGAACACAGAGCCCCATGTTGGTGGGGCTGAGGAGGGGCTGCCAAGGGAAGGTGAGGGCCAGCATCAACCTTGAGTCCTGGCTACTCTGTCCCTGAGCCCCAGGAGATGGGTCAGCCTTTAGGAGCTTAGCGCTGAGGAGGGGAAGCGATAGGTTGACGTTGGGAGGCAGAATAAACACAGAGCCCCGGTGTTGGTGGGGCTGAGGAGGGGCTGCCAGGGGAGGTGAGGGCAAGTAGAAGCCTTCAGTTCTGGCTACTTCTGTGCCTGATCCCCATTTGGTGCATGGCCGCTTTGAAGTTGGGCTCTGATGAGGGTGAGGGATAGGTTGAGGTCAGGAGAGATAACAAAAGCAGCGCCCTGGTGTTGGGGGGCTGAGGAGAACCTGCCAAGCGAGCGTGAGTGCCAGCATCGACCTTGAGTCCTGGCTACTCTGTCCCTCAGCCCCATGAGGTGGGTCGGCGCTTTGGAGCTTAGGCTCTGATAAGGGCAAGGGATAGCTTGAGTTTAGGCGCGAGAAGAAGACACAGAGCCCCCGTGTTGGTGGGTCTGCCACGCGAGAGTGAGTGCCAGCATCACCCTTGAGCCCTGGCTACTTCCGTGCCTGAGCCCCATGAGGTGGGTGGCTGCTTTGGAGCTGGGTCTGATGAGGGTAAGGGCTCGGTTGACTTTAGGAGGGAGAACAAACACAGTGCCCCAGTGTTGATGGGGCTGAGGAGGGGCTGCCAAGGGAAGGTGAGGGCAAGTAGAAGCCTTCAGTTCTGGCAACTTCTGTGCCTGAGCCCCACGTGGTGGATGGCCGCTTCGGAGCTGGGTATCCATGTTGAGGGTAAGGGCTAGGTTGAAGTTAAGTGCGAGAACAGACACAGAGCCCCGGTGTTGGTGGGGCTGAGGAGGGGCTGCCAAGGCAAGGTGAGGGCCAGCATCGACCTTGAGTCCTGGCTACTCTGTCCCTGAGCCCCAGGAGATGGGTCGGCGTTTAGGAGCTTAGCGCTGAGGAGGGGAAGGGATAGGTTGACGTTGGGAGGCGTAACAAACAGAGAGCCCTGGTGTTGGTGGCGCTGAGAAAGGGCTGCTAAGTGAGCGTGAGTGCCAGCATCAACCTTGACTGCTGTCTACTTCTGTGCCTGAGCCCATGAGGTGAGTGGCCGCTTCAGAGCTTTGCTCTGAGGAAGGGAAGGGCTAGGTTGACATTAGGTGCGAGAACAGACAGAGAGCCCCAGTGTTGGTGGGGCTGGTAAACGAATCTGAGGGCCAGCATCAACCTTGAGTCCTGGCTATACTCTCTTGGAGCCCCATGTGGTGGCGGCCGCTTCGGAGCTTGGCTCTGAAGAGGGTGAGGGCTACGTTGACGTTAGTTGCGAGATGATACGCAGAGCCCTGATGTTGGTGGGGCTTAGAAAGGGCTGCCAAGTGAGCGTGAGTGCCAGCATCAATCTTGAGTCCTGGTAGTTCTGTGCCTGAGCCCCAGGAGGTGAGTGGCCGCTGCGGAGCTTGACTCTGATGAGGGCAAGGGATAGTTTGAGGTAAGGCGCGAGAACAAGCCACAGAGCCCCCGTGTTGGTGGGGCTGCCATGCGAGAGTGAGTGCCAGCATCAACCATGATCCTAGCTACTTCTGTGCCTGAGCCCCATGTGGTGGGTGGCCGTTTCAGAACTTGACTCTGCGGAGGGTAAGGGCTAGGTTGAGGTTAGGCGCGAGAACAGAGTCAGCGCCCCGGTGTTGGTGGAGGAGAGAAGGGCCTGCCAAGCGAATGTGGGGACCGGCATCAACCTTGAGTCCTGGCTACTTCTGTGCCTGAGCCCCAGGAGGTGAGTAGCCGGTGCGGAGCTTGGCTCTGATGAGGGCAAGGGATAGCTGGATGTTAGGCGGGAAAAGAACCACAGAGCCCCGGTGTTGGGGGGAACTGAGAAGGGCCTGTCAAGGGATGGGGAGGGCCAGCATTGGCTTTGAGTCCTGGCTACTTCTGTGCCTGAGCCCCATGAGGTGGGTGGCCGCTTTGGAGCTAGGCTCTGATGAGGGTAAGGGCTCGGTTGACTTTAGGAGGGAGAAGGAACACAGAGCCCCATGTTGGTGGGGCTGAGGAGGGGCTGCCAAGGGAAGGTGAGGGCCAGCATCAACCTTGAGTCCTGGCTACTCTGTCCCTGAGCCCCAGGAGATGGGTCAGCCTTTAGGAGCTTAGCGCTGAGGAGGGGAAGCGATAGGTTGACGTTGGGAGGCAGAATAAACACAGAGCCCCGGTGTTGGTGGGGCTGAGGAGGGGCTGCCAGGGGAGGTGAGGGCAAGTAGAAGCCTTCAGTTCTGGCTACTTCTGTGCCTGATCCCCATTTGGTGCATGGCCGCTTTGAAGTTGGGCTCTGATGAGGGTGAGGGATAGGTTGAGGTCAGGAGAGATAACAAAAGCAGCGCCCTGGTGTTGGGGGGCTGAGGAGAACCTGCCAAGCGAGCGTGAGTGCCAGCATCGACCTTGAGTCCTGGCTACTCTGTCCCTCAGCCCCATGAGGTGGGTCGGCGCTTTGGAGCTTAGGCTCTGATAAGGGCAAGGGATAGCTTGAGTTTAGGCGCGAGAAGAAGACACAGAGCCCCCGTGTTGGTGGGGCTGCCACGCGAGAGTGAGTGCCAGCATCACCCTTGAGCCCTGGCTACTTCCGTGCCTGAGCCCCATGAGGTGGGTGGCTGCTTTGGAGCTGGGTCTGATGAGGGTAAGGGCTCGGTTGACTTTAGGAGGGAGAACAAACACAGTGCCCCAGTGTTGATGGGGCTGAGGAGGGGCTGCCAAGGGAAGGTGAGGGCAAGTAGAAGCCTTCAGTTCTGGCAACTTCTGTGCCTGAGCCCCACGTGGTGGATGGCCGCTTCGGAGCTGGGTATCCATGTTGAGGGTAAGGGCTAGGTTGAAGTTAAGTGCGAGAACAGACACAGAGCCCCGGTGTTGGTGGGGCTGAGGAGGGGCTGCCAAGGCAAGGTGAGGGCCAGCATTGACCTTGAGTCCTGGCTACTCTGTCCCTGAGCCCCAGGAGATGGGTCGGCGTTTAGGAGCTTAGCGCTGAGGAGGGGAAGGGATAGGTTGACGTTGGGAGGCGTAACAAACAGAGAGCCCTGGTGTTGGTGGCGCTGAGAAAGGGCTGCTAAGTGAGCGTGAGTGCCAGCATCAACCTTGACTGCTGTCTACTTCTGTGCCTGAGCCCATGAGGTGAGTGGCCGCTTCAGAGCTTTGCTCTGAGGAAGGGAAGGGCTAGGTTGACATTAGGTGCGAGAACAGACAGAGAGCCCCAGTGTTGGTGGGGCTGGTGAACGAATCTGAGTGCCAGCATCAACCTTGAGTCGAATGGTGAGGGCCAGCTTCAACCTTGAGTCCTGGCTACTCTGTCCCTGAGCCCCAGGAGATGGGTTGGCGCTTGGGAGCTTCGCTCGGATGATGGTGCGGGATACGTTGACTTTAGGAGGGATAATAAACACAGAGCCCCGGTGTTCGTGGGGATGAGTAGAGGCAGCCAAGGCAAGGTTAGTGCCAGCATCCACCTTGACTGCTGGCTACTTCTGTGCCTGAGCCGCAGGAGGTGAGTGGCCGCTGCGGAGCTTGGCTCTGAGGAGGGTAAGGGCTAGGTTGATGTTAAGTGCGAGAACATACAAAAAGTCTCGGTGTTATTGGGGCTGTGGACGGGCTGCCAAGGGAAGGTGAGGGCCAGCAACACCCTTGAGTCCTGCCTCTACTCTCTTGGATCCCCACGTGGTGGGGCTAGCTTGATCTTAGGCGCGAGAACAAGCCACAGAGCCCCCGTATTGTTGGGGCTGCCATGTGAGAGTGTGTGCCAGCATCAACCTTGAATCCTGGCTATGAACCAGAGAACGTGTGGAGTGTGGCCGCTTCGGATCTTAGCATGATGAGGGTAAGAGCTAGGTTGAGGTTCTGCGTTAGATAACGCCACCGACCACATGGCGCGCCAACAGAGGTAGCCCTCTTCGCGGCCCCGACAACAGCGGCCCCCTCCCTTAGTTCTCCCAGCTACATGTCGGCCTATGCCTTATTGTCACCAGAGCCCATTTCTAAAACGGCTTCCCACCAGATGGCGCTCCAACACAGAAGGAACCAGCTTTGAAAGCTGTTTCCTGCTCTTGCGTTTCATGGGGGCTGTGCTCTCGCTCTACCGCCCATCCCTCAACCTTGCCACAGCCCAACTGCAAAACAGTCAATCGCCCCTTCGGGCTCCCATACACAAATAGGCAGGACAGAAACATGTTGGCTGCTCTCATCTTCCCTTGACAGACCCTTCTCAGACGTCCAGGACCCAGCCACCTCCAGCACCCCAAATGCACCATATCCACCACACTTAGCATCTCTTGCTGCACGTTGGTGGTGCTTGGTGCTGGGCATGTTCTGTTGTTGAGTGGTGGGGGTGCTGGGTGGTGGGCACTGCCGGGGCTGGCTTGCTGTCATGTCCTGGTGCTGGGTGGTGGGGTGCTGGGTGCGAGGCCTTGAGCATAGTGGGTTCTGGACATCTATGGGTGCCAGGCATCTTAGGCTGCTGGGCATTTCCAAGTGATGGGTCCTAGGCACTGGGACTGCTGGGTGCTTGGGGTGCTGGGTGCTAGCTGGTGTAGGTGCTGAGGGCTAGGCCCTGGGAGTGCTGGTTGCTGGGCCCTGGGAGTGGTGGGTAATATGCATGAAGAGAGGGCAGGGTATGTCTTGCTGCTGGGCACTGCGGCTGCTGGGTGGTAGTGATGTCCAGGTGGTGTGTGTTGGCAGTGGGTGTGCTGGACTGCGTGATAGTCCGGGAGGTATTGGGCCGTGGGGGTGCTGAGCAGTGGGGTTTCTTGGTGCTGTGTGGAGGGTATGATGGGTGCACTGCACTGGCGTTCTGAATGCTGAGCACTGCAGGTGCTCTGTGCTGGGCATGTCCAGGTGCTATGTGCTGATCACTGCAGAGGTTGGGGGCTGCTTTGCTGGGATCTGGTGTGTTGGGCACTGGGCATGTTTGGGTGCTGGGCATGGCTGGGTGCTGGGTACTAGGCACTGGCGATATGGGGTGGTGGGGGTGCTACGTGCTGGGCATGTCCGGTTTGTGGTGGGTGTTGGGCAGTGGGAGTACTGGGGGTGCTGGGCCCTGGCATTGCTGGGTACAAGGCATAACTGAGTGCAGAGTATGTCTTGGTGGTGGATGCTGATGTGCTGGAGGTACTGGGTGCTGGGTGTTGGGCATATGTGGTGCTGGGTGGTTGTGCTGGGGATGCTGGATGCTGTGCTCTGGGAGTGCTGAATTCCTGGCGTCTGTGTGCTGGGCATGTGGGGGTGCTGTGTTTGAGCCCTGGGCATGACCGGGTGCAGGGTGCTGGGCACTGGGGGTGGTGGCTACTGGGAGCAAGAGGTGCTGGCTGTGAGCATTTCCAGTTGCTGGTCATGACGGGCTGCTGGGAGTGTCCAGGTGCTGGGCATGTCCGGATGCTGTGTGCTCGGCACTTGGGGTTCTGGGTGGTGGGCAGTGAGGGTGCTGGGAATTAGTGCTGGGCCATGGGAGCGCTGGTTGCTGTGTATGTCCGGGTGCTGAGCATTTCTGGGTGCTGGGTACTTGGGGTGCTGGGGGTACTGGATGCTGGCTGTTGGGTATGCTGGTTTCTGGGCACAGGGGGTGCTGGCTGCCGAGTGCTGCGGGTGCTGGGCATGTGCGGGTGCTATGTGCTGATCCCTGGGGATGGTGGGGGCTGGTTTGCTGGGTTCTGGTGTGTTGGGCGCTGGTCATGGCTGGGTACTGGGCACTGGTAGTGTGGGGCAATGGGGGTGCTGCGTGCTGGACATGTCCGGGTGGTGGGTGTTGGGCGGTGGGGGTGCTGGGTGCTGGGCCCTGCTATTGCTGGGTAGTAGGCATAACTGCTTGCAGGGTATCTCTTGGTGGTGGGTCCTGGAGGTACAGGGTGCTGCGTGCTGGCCGTATTTGGTGCTGGGTGCTGAGCATATCCGGTGCTGGCTGCGTGCTCTGGGGTTGCTGTAGTCTGGGGATGCTGGATTCTTGGCATGTGCGTGTGCTGGGCCCTGGTTGTGCTGGGTATGTGTCGGTGCTGGTTGTTGGGCAGTATGGGTGCTGTGTGGTGGGCCCTGGGCATGCCCGGCTGCTGTGTGATGGGCACTCGGGGCTGCTGAGAGGTGGGAAGCTGCCTGCTGGGCATGTGTGAGCGGTGGGGAGGTCTGGGTGCTGGGCATACCTGGGTGCTGGGTACTGGGCAGTGGGGCTGGTGGGCGGGGGGGGTGCTGTGTGCTGGGCATGTCCGGGCGGTGTGTGTTGGGTGGTGGAAGTGCTGGGCGCTGGGACTGTGGCTTTCTGGGCGCTGGGGGTGCTGGGTTCTGTGCCCTGGGGTTGCTGGGTGCTGGGCGTGACTGGGTGGTGGGTGCTGCCCTGAGGTTGCTGGGTGCTGGGCGGTGCAGGTACTGGTGGCTAGGTAGTGGGGGTGCTGGTTGCTGGGCCCTGGGACTGCTGGGTACCATGCATAAGCGGGTACAGGGTATGTCTTGCTGCTGGATGCTGGGTGCTGGGGCGGGGGCTACTGGGAGCTGGGGTTATTGTGTGCTGGGCCCTGGGGTGTTTGGTGCTGGGCATTTCCAGGTGCTTGACATGACCCGGTGCTGGGCCCTGTGGGTGCTGGCTGCTGGGAGCTAGGGGTGCTGGCAGTGGGCATTTCCAGTTGCTGGTCATGACCAGGAGCTATGTGCTGGGTATGTCCAGGTGCTGGGCATGTCCGGATGCTGTGTGCTCGGCACTTGGGGTTCTGGGTGGTGGGCAGTGAGGGTACTGGGCGCTGGGATGCTGGGATGCTGGGTGCTGGGTGCTGGGCACTGGGGCTGCTGGGTGGTGGGCATGTCCAGGTGCTGTGTGTTGGCGGTGGGTATGCTGGGTTGTGCGCATGTCCGGGAATTAGTGCTGGGCCATGGGGGCGCTGGGTACTGGGCAGTGGGATTTCTTGGTGCTGGGTGGAGGGTATGACGGGTGCATGGCGTGGTTTAACCCCAGCCAGCAAATAAACCCCAAGCAGCTGCTCGCTCGCTCCCCCGCCTCCCCCCAGGCCCCCCCCGTGGCATGGGGGAGAGAAGCGGGGGGGCACAAGTAGGAAAACTCCCGTGTTGAGATAAAAACAGTTTAATAATTGAAATAAAATGAAGTAGAACAGTAAGAAGAACCAGGAGAACAACAAGAATAACAGACTATACAAAGCTGGCAATGTACAATGGAACTGCTCACTGCCGCCGGCTGCGTGTCACGAAGCGGGGGAGGGGGAGCCTACCCGCCCCCCCTCCCGTTTTCATACTCAGCATGATGTTACATGGTATAGAATACCCCATTGGTCAGCTGGGTCAAGCACCCCGGCTGTGCTCTGCGCCGCCCCCCCTCCCCCGCCCCGAGAGCTTCGCCTGCACACGGCTCGGCATGGGAGGCCGAAAAGAGAAAACAAAACAAAAGTCTCCCCTGTGCAAGCTCCGCCCAGCAACAACAGAAGCATCAATGGGCCATCAACGCTCCTCTCATACCAAACCCAAAAGGCAGCACACCCCCCAAGCTCCTGGGAAGAAAGTTACCTCTGTGCCAGCCGGAAGCAGGACCGTGCAGTGCGCTGGCGTTCGGAGTGCTGGGTCCTAGGAGTGCTGGGTGCTGTGCATGTCCGGGTGCTGGGCATGTCTGGGTGCTGGGTGCTGGGTACTTGGGGTGCTGGGGGTACTGGATGCTGGCTGTTGGGTATGCTGGTTTCTGGGCACAGGGGGTGCTGGCTGCCGAGTGCTGCGGGTGCTGGGCATGTGCGGGTGCTATGTGCTGATCCCTGGGGATGGTGGGGGCTGGTTTGCTGGGTTCTGGTGTGTTGGGCGCTGGGTATGGCTGGGTGCTGGTCATGGCTGGGTACTGGGCACTGGTAGTGTGGGGCAATGGGGGTGCTGCGTGCTGGACACGTCCGGGTGGTGGGTGTTGGGCGGTGGGGGTGCTGGGTGCTGGGCCCTGCTATTGCTGGGTAGTAGGCATAACTGCTTGCAGGGTATCTCTTGGTGGTGGGTCCTGGAGGTACAGGGTGCTGCGTGCTGGCCGTATTTGGTGCTGGGTGTTGAGCATATCCGGTGCTGGCTGCGTGCTCTGGGGTTGCTGTAGTCTGGGGATGCTGGATTCTTGGCATGTGCGTGTGCTGGGCCCTGGTTGTGCTGGGTATGTGTCGGTGCTGGTTGTTGGGCAGTATGGGTGCTGTGTGGTGGGCCCTGGGCATGCCCGGCTGCTGTGTGATGGGCACTCGGGGCTGCTGAGAGGTGGGAAGCTGCCTGCTGGGCATGTGTGAGCGGTGGGGAGGTCTGGGTGCTGGGCATACCTGGGTGCTGGGTACTGGGCAGTGGGGCTGGTGGGCGGGGGGGGTGCTGTGTGCTGGGCATGTCCGGGCGGTGTGTGTTGGGTGGTGGAAGTGCTGGGCGCTGGGACTGTGGCTTTCTGGGCGCTGGGGGTGCTGGGTTCTGTGCCCTGGGGTTGCTGGGTGCTGGGCGTGACTGGGTGGTGGGTGCTGCCCTGAGGTTGCTGGGTGCTGGGCACCGGGCTTGCTGGGTGCTGGGCGGTGCGGGTGCTGGTGGCTAGGTAGTGGGGGTGCTGGTTGCTGGGCCCTGGGACTGCTGGGTACCATGCATAAGTGGGTACAGGGTATGTCTTGCTGCTGGATGCTGGGTGCTGGGGCGGGGGCTACTGGGAGCTGGGGTTATTGTGTGCTGGGCCCTGGGGTGTTTGGTGCTGGGCATTTCCAGGTGCTTGGCATGACCCGGTGCTGGGCCCTGTGGGTGCTGGCTGCTGGGAGCTAGGGGTGCTGGCAGTGGGCATTTCCAGTTGCTGGTCATGACCAGGAGCTATGTGCTGGGTATGTCCAGGTGCTGGGCATGTCCGGATGCTGTGTGCTCGGCACTTGGGGTTCTGGGTGGTGGGCAGTGAGGGTACTGGGCGCTGGGATGCTGGGATGCTGGGTGCTGGGTGCTGGGCACTGGGGCTGCTGGGTGGTGGGCATGTCCAGGTGCTGTGTGTTGGCGGTGGGTATGCTGGGTTGTGCGCATGTCCGGGAATTAGTGCTGGGCCATGGGGGCGCTGGGTACTGGGCAGTGGGATTTCTTGGTGCTGGGTGGAGGGTATGACGGGTGCATGGCGTGGTTTAACCCCAGCCAGCAAATAAACCCCAAGCAGCTGCTCGCTCGCTCCCCCGCCTCCCCCCAGGCCCCCCCCGTGGCATGGGGGAGAGAAGCGGGGGGGCACAAGTAGGAAAACTCCCGTGTTGAGATAAAAACAGTTTAATAATTGAAATAAAATGAAGTAGAACAGTAAGAAGAACCAGGAGAACAACAAGAATAACAGACTATACAAAGCTGGCAATGTACAATGGAACTGCTCACTGCCGCCGGCTGCGTGTCACGAAGCGGGGGAGGGGGAGCCTCCCCGCCCCCCCTCCCGTTTTCATACTCAGCATGATGTTACATGGTATAGAATACCCCATTGGTCAGCTGGGTCAAGCACCCCGGCTGTGCTCTGCGCCGCCCCCCCTCCCCCGCCCCGAGAGCTTCGCCTGCACACGGCTCGGCATGGGAGGCCGAAAAGAGAAAACAAAACAAAAGTCTCCCCTGTGCAAGCTCCGCCCAGCAACAACAGAAGCATCAATGGGCCATCAACGCTCCTCTCATACCAAACCCAAAAGGCAGCACACCCCCCAAGCTCCTGGGAAGAAAGTTACCTCTGTGCCAGCCGGAAGCAGGACCGTGCAGTGCGCTGGCGTTTGGAGTGCTGGGTCCTAGGAGTGCTGGGTGCTGTGCATGTCCGGGTGCTGGGCATGTCTGGGTGCTGGGTGCTGGGTACTTGGGGTGCTGGGGGTACTGGATGCTGGCTGTTGGGTATGCTGGTTTCTGGGCACAGGGGGTGCTGGCTGCCGAGTGCTGCGGGTGCTGGGCATGTGCGGGTGCTATGTGCTGATCCCTGGGGATGGTGGGGGCTGGTTTGCTGGGTTCTGGTGTGTTGGGCGCTGGGTATGGCTGGGTGCTGGTCATGGCTGGGTACTGGGCACTGGTAGTGTGGGGCAATGGGGGTGCTGCGTGCTGGACACGTCCGGGTGGTGGGTGTTGGGCGGTGGGGGTGCTGGGTGCTGGGCCCTGCTATTGCTGGGTAGTAGGCATAACTGCTTGCAGGGTATCTCTTGGTGGTGGGTCCTGGAGGTACAGGGTGCTGCGTGCTGGCCGTATTTGGTGCTGGGTGTTGAGCATATCCGGTGCTGGCTGCGTGCTCTGGGGTTGCTGTAGTCTGGGGATGCTGGATTCTTGGCATGTGCGTGTGCTGGGCCCTGGTTGTGCTGGGTATGTGTCGGTGCTGGTTGTTGGGCAGTATGGGTGCTGTGTGGTGGGCCCTGGGCATGCCCGGCTGCTGTGTGATGGGCACTCGGGGCTGCTGAGAGGTGGGAAGCTGCCTGCTGGGCATGTGTGAGCGGTGGGGAGGTCTGGGTGCTGGGCATACCTGGGTGCTGGGTACTGGGCAGTGGGGCTGGTGGGCGGGGGGGGTGCTGTGTGCTGGGCATGTCCGGGCGGTGTGTGTTGGGTGGTGGAAGTGCTGGGCGCTGGGACTGTGGCTTTCTGGGCGCTGGGGGTGCTGGGTTCTGTGCCCTGGGGTTGCTGGGTGCTGGGCGTGACTGGGTGGTGGGTGCTGCCCTGAGGTTGCTGGGTGCTGGGCACCGGGCTTGCTGGGTGCTGGGCGGTGCGGGTGCTGGTGGCTAGGTAGTGGGGGTGCTGGTTGCTGGGCCCTGGGACTGCTGGGTACCATGCATAAGTGGGTACAGGGTATGTCTTGCTGCTGGATGCTGGGTGCTGGGGCGGGGGCTACTGGGAGCTGGGGTTATTGTGTGCTGGGCCCTGGGGTGTTTGGTGCTGGGCATTTCCAGGTGCTTGGCATGACCCGGTGCTGGGCCCTGTGGGTGCTGGCTGCTGGGAGCTAGGGGTGCTGGCAGTGGGCATTTCCAGTTGCTGGTCATGACCAGGAGCTATGTGCTGGGTATGTCCAGGTGCTGGGCATGTCCGGATGCTGTGTGCTCGGCACTTGGGGTTCTGGGTGGTGGGCAGTGAGGGTACTGGGCGCTGGGATGCTGGGATGCTGGGTGCTGGGTGCTGGGCACTGGGGCTGCTGGGTGGTGGGCATGTCCAGGTGCTGTGTGTTGGCGGTGGGTATGCTGGGTTGTGCGCATGTCCGGGAATTAGTGCTGGGCCATGGGGGCGCTGGGTACTGGGCAGTGGGATTTCTTGGTGCTGGGTGGAGGGTATGACGGGTGCATGGCGTGGTTTAACCCCAGCCAGCAAATAAACCCCAAGCAGCTGCTCGCTCGCTCCCCCGCCTCCCCCCAGGCCCCCCCCGTGGCATGGGGGAGAGAAGCGGGGGGGCACAAGTAGGAAAACTCCCGTGTTGAGATAAAAACAGTTTAATAATTGAAATAAAATGAAGTAGAACAGTAAGAAGAACCAGGAGAACAACAAGAATAACAGACTATACAAAGCTGGCAATGTACAATGGAACTGCTCACTGCCGCCGGCTGCGTGTCACGAAGCGGGGGAGGGGGAGCCTCCCCGCCCCCCCTCCCGTTTTCATACTCAGCATGATGTTACATGGTATAGAATACCCCATTGGTCAGCTGGGTCAAGCACCCCGGCTGTGCTCTGCGCCGCCCCCCCTCCCCCGCCCCGAGAGCTTCGCCTGCACACGGCTCGGCATGGGAGGCCGAAAAGAGAAAACAAAACAAAAGTCTCCCCTGTGCAAGCTCCGCCCAGCAACAACAGAAGCATCAATGGGCCATCAACGCTCCTCTCATACCAAACCCAAAAGGCAGCACACCCCCCAAGCTCCTGGGAAGAAAGTTACCTCTGTGCCAGCCGGAAGCAGGACCGTGCAGTGCGCTGGCGTTTGGAGTGCTGGGTCCTAGGAGTGCTGGGTGCTGTGCATGTCCGGGTGCTGGGCATGTCTGGGTGCTGGGTGCTGGGTACTTGGGGTGCTGGGGGTACTGGATGCTGGCTGTTGGGTATGCTGGTTTCTGGGCACAGGGGGTGCTGGCTGCCGAGTGCTGCGGGTGCTGGGCATGTGCGGGTGCTATGTGCTGATCCCTGGGGATGGTGGGGGCTGGTTTGCTGGGTTCTGGTGTGTTGGGCGCTGGGTATGGCTGGGTGCTGGTCATGGCTGGGTACTGGGCACTGGTAGTGTGGGGCAATGGGGGTGCTGCGTGCTGGACACGTCCGGGTGGTGGGTGTTGGGTGGTGGGGGTGCTGGGTGCTGGGCCCTGCTATTGCTGGGTAGTAGGCATAACTGCTTGCAGGGTATCTCTTGGTGGTGGGTCCTGGAGGTACAGGGTGCTGCGTGCTGGCCGTATTTGGTGCTGGGTGCTGAGCATATCCGGTGCTGGCTGCGTGCTCTGGGGTTGCTGTAGTCTGGGGATGCTGGATTCTTGGCATGTGCGTGTGCCTGGCCCTGGTTGTGCTGGGTATGTGTCGGTGCTGGTTGTTGGGCAGTATGGGTGCTGTGTGGTGGGCCCTGGGCATGCCCGGCTGCTGTGTGATGGGCACTCGGGGCTGCTGAGAGGTGGGAAGCTGCCTGCTGGGCATGTGTGAGCGGTGGGGAGGTCTGGGTGCTGGGCATACCTGGGTGCTGGGTACTGGGCAGTGGGGCTGGTGGGCGGGGGGGGTGCTGTGTGCTGGGCATGTCTGGGCGGTGTGTGTTGGGTGGTGGAAGTGCTGGGCGCTGGGCGCTGGGACTGTGGCTTTCTGGGCGCTGGGGGTGCTGGGTTCTGTGCCCTGGGGTTGCTGGGTGCTGGGCGTGACTGGGTGGTGGGTGCTGCCCTGAGGTTGCTGGGTGCTGGGCACCGGGCTTGCTGGGTGCTGGGCGGTGCGGGTGCTGGTGGCTAGGTAGTGGGGGTGCTGGTTGCTGGGCCCTGGGACTGCTGGGTACCATGCATAAGCGGGTACAGGGTATGTCTTGCTGCTGGATGCTGGGTGCTGGGGCGGGGGCTACTGGGAGCTGGGGTTATTGTGTGCTGGGCCCTGGGGTGTTTGGTGCTGGGCATTTCCAGGTGCTTGGCATGACCCGGTGCTGGGCCCTGTGGGTGCTGGCTGCTGGGAGCTAGGGGTGCTGGCAGTGGGCATTTCCAGTTGCTGGTCATGACCAGGAGCTATGTGCTGGGTATGTCCAGGTGCTGGGCATGTCCGGATGCTGTGTGCTCGGCACTTGGGGTTCTGGGTGGTGGGCAGTGAGGGTACTGGGCGCTGGGATGCTGGGTGCTGGGTGCTGGGCACTGGGGCTGCTGGGTGGTGGGCATGTCCAGGTGCTGTGTGTTGGCGGTGGGTATGCTGGGTTGTGCGCATGTCCGGGAATTAGTGCTGTGCCCTGGGAGTGCTGGGTGCGGGGAGCTAGGGTTGCTGGCTGTGGGCATTTCCAGTTGCTGGTCATGAGCAGGTGCTGGGTTTTGGGTCTTGTGGGTGCTGGGCAAGTCCAGGTGCTGGGCATGTCTAAATGCTCTGTGCTCGCCACTTGGGGTTCGGGGTAGTGTGCAGTGAGGGTGCACACCAAAGACCCACCATCCAGCACCCCCAAAAGTCTCACATACAGCCCCCCAGTGGCAGAAACCAGCATACCCAACACCCAGCATCCAGTACCCCCACTGCCCAGCACCTGTACACGCCCAGCACCCACAAGACGCAGCACTCAGCACCAGGTCATGACCAGCAACTGGAAATTGCCATAGCCAGCACCCCTAGCTCCCAGCACCGCCAGTGCCCAGCACCCAGTCATGCTCAGCACCCGGTACCCAGTGCTTAGCATCCAATACTCCCATTACTCAGTAGCCCCAGCACCCATCAGCAAGACATACCCTGCACCCACTTATGCATAGTACCCAGCAGTCCCAGGGCCCAGCAACCAGCACCCCCAGTACCTAGCCAGGGGCTAGGCGCACCCAGCAACCCCAGTGCCCAGCACCCAGCACCCAGCCATGCCCAGCACCCGGACATGCCCAAAACCCAGCAACGCCAGTGCCTAGAACCCAGCACCCCCAGTGCCCAGAAACCAACAGCCCCAGCACCCCAGGGCCCAGTAACAAGCAACCTCAGCACACAGATATTCCCAGCACCCACCACACAGCCCAACCCGCAGCACCCACACATACCCAGCACAACCAGGGCCCAGCACACGCACATGCCAAGAATCCAGCACCCCCAGAGCACAGCCCCCAGCAACAGCAGCATGCGCACCCAGCACTGGATATGCCCAACACCCAGCACACTACCTCCAGCACCAAGAGATACTCTGCATTCAGTTATACATAGTACCCAGCAATACCAGGTTGCAGCACCCCCAGTACCTAGCATCCAGCACCCCCGCCGCCCAACACCCACCACCCGGACATGCCCAGCACACAGCACCCGCACAGCCCCACTGCCCAGTACCCAGCACCCAGACATGCCCAGCACTCAAAAATGCCCAGCGCCCGACACACCAGAATGCAGCAAACCAGCCCCCTATGTCCCCAGTGATCAGCACAGAGCACACGGACATGCCCAGCACCCAGAACCCGGACATGCCCAGCACTCCCAACACCCACCATCCAGCACCCTACAGGCCTCACAGCCAGCATGCTCAGTGCCCAGAAACCAGCATACCCAACACCCAGCATCCCCACCGCCCAGCACGCAGCACCCCCAGTGCCCAGCACGCCACACTTAGACATGACCAGCACACGGACATGCCCAGCACTCAGCAACCCCAGTGCACAGAACCAAGCACCCCCAGCACCGAGAAACCAACAACCCCAGCGTCCAGCACCCAGCACCCCCAGGTCCCAGCAACCAACACCCGCACACGCCGAGCACCCCCACCGCCCAACACCCAGCACAGGGACATGCCCTGCACACCCAAAGACCATCAGCCCCAGTGCCAAGCACCCAGCACTGCCATTGCCTAGCACCCAGACATGCTGAGCACCCAGAACCTCCACCGCCCACCACTGCCAGTGCACAGTACCCAGCACCCGGTCATGACCAGCAACTGGAAATGCCCACAGCCAGCACCCCTAGATCCCAGCAGACGGCTCTCCCAGTGCCCAGCATCCAGTCATGCCAAGCACCTGGACATGCCCAGCACCCAATACCCCCAGCACCCAGTCATGCCAAGCACCTGGACATGCCCGGCACCCAATATCCCCAGCTCCCAGGAGCCCCAGCACCCAGCAGCAAGACATACCCTGCACCCGCTTATGCATAGTACCCAGCAGTCCCAGGGCCCAGCAACCACACCCCCAGGACTTGGCCCCCAGCACTCGCACCGCCCAGCAACCCCAGTGCACAGCACCCACTAACCCCATTGCCCAGCATCCCCAGCGCACAGCATCCAGCATATGGACATGCCCAGCACATGGACATGCCCACTAGCCAGCACCCCTAGTGCCCAGCACCCAGAGCTCCCTCCATCCATCACCCAGCACCCAGACATGCCCAGCGCTCAGCACTCCCACCACTCAACAGCCAGGATCAGGAAATGCCCGGCAACAAGCACTCCCCTGCCTACCACCGCCAGTGCCCAATAACCAGCACACAGACAATGCCCACCAGTCAGCATCCCCAGCGCCAAGCACTCAGTCCACAGGCATGCCCAGCACCCTGATATGCATAGTCCCCAGCAGTCCCAGTGCCCAGGACCCATCACTTGGACATGCCCAGCACCCTGCAGCCCCAGCGCCTAGAACGCAGTACCCCCCAATGACCAGCACCCAGCGCTGCCTGTAGCCAGCATCCACCACCCGGCATGATCATCACCTGGCCATTCCCAGCACCAAGACCTCCCAGTGCCCAGCACAGGGACATGTCGAGCACCCAGATATGCCCAACACCCAGACATGTCCAGAACCCACTCCACTCAGGGCCCAGCACACAGTACCCCCATGGCCCAGCACCGACACATGCCCCGCACCAAGCATTGCCAAGGCTACCAAGGGGTGCTAGGTGTGCTGGATGTTGCGCATTTGCGGTGCTGGAGATGGCTGGGTGCTGGGCAGCTGAGAAGGGGCTGTAAAGGGAAGGTGAGAGCCGCGAACATATTTCAGTCCTGGCCAAATGTGTGTGGGAGCTCGACGGGGCACTCGACTGCTTTCCAGTTGGGCTCTGGCAAGGTTGACAGTTCAGTGCTACAGCAAGCGCATAGCCCCGGTGTTGGTGGGGGCCTCAAAGGGCTGCAAGGGAAGGCGAGTGCAACGAACAACAGTCCATGTTGGTTCCTTCGGTGTTGGAGCGCCATCTAGTGGATAGACGTTTCGGAGTTTGGCTGTGATCAAGGTAAGATGTAGGTTGGTGTTCAGGTGGGAGACCAAAGGGAGGGGGCCGGTGTCGGTGTGCTGAGAAGGGCCTGCCAAGGGAAGGTGAGTGCCAGCATCACCCTTGAGCCCTGGCTACTTCTGTGCCTGAGCCCCATGAGGTGGGTGGCCGCTTTGGAGCTGGCTCTGATGAGGGTAAGGGCTCGGTTGACTTTAGGAGGGAGAAGGAACACACAGCCCCATGTCGGTGGGGCTGAGGAGGGGCTGCCAAGGGAAGGTGAGGGCCAGCATCAACCTTGAGTCCTGGCTACTCTGTCCCTGAGCCCCAGGAGATGGGTCAGCCTTTAGGAGCTTAGCGCTGAGGAGGGGAAGCGATAAGTTGACGTTGGGAGGCAGAATAAACACAGAGCCCCGGTGTTGGTGGGGCTGAGGAGGGGCTGCCAGGGGAGGTGAGGGCAAGTAGAAGCCTTCAGTTCTGGCTACTTCTGTGCCTGATCCCCATGTGGTGCATGGCCGCTTTGAAGCTGGGCTCTGATGAGGGTGAGGGATAGGTTGAGGTCAGGAGAGATAACAAACGCAGCGCCCTGGTGTTGGGGGGCTGAGGAGAACCTGCCAAGCGAGCGTGAGTGCCAGCATCGACCTTGAGTCCTGGCTACTCTGTCCCTCAGCCCCATGAGGTGGGTCGGTGCTTTGGAGCTTAGGCTGTGATAAGGGCAAGGGATAGCTTGAGTTTAGGCGTGAGAAGAAGACACAGAGCCCCCGTGTTGGTGGGGCTGCCACGCGAGAGTGAGTGCCAGCATCACCCTTGAGCCCTGGCTACTTCCGTGCCTGAGCCCCATGAGGTGGGTGGCCGCTTTGGAGCTGGGTCTGATGAGGGTAAGGGCTCGGTTGACTTTAGGAGGGAGAACAAACACAGTGCCCCAGTGTTGATGGGGCTGAGGAGGGGCTGCCAAGGGAAGGTGAGGGCAAGTAGAAGCCTTCAGTTCTGGCAACTTCTGTGCCTGATCCCCACGTGGTGGATGGCCGCTTCGGAGCTGGGTATCCATGTTGAGGGTAAGGGCTAGGTTGAAGTTAAGTGCGAGAACAGACACAGAGCCCCGGTGTTGGTGGGGCTGAGGAGGGGCTGCCAAGGCAAGGTGAGGGCCAGCATCGACCTTGAGTCCTGGCTACTCTGTCCCTGAGCCCCAGGAGATGGGTCGGCGTTTAGGAGCTTAGCGCTGAGGAGGGGAAGGGATAGCTTGACGTTGGGAGGCGTAACAAACAGAGAGCCCTGGTGTTGGTGGCGCTGAGAAAGGGCTGCTAAGTGAGTGTGAGTGCCAGCATCAACCTTGACTGCTGGCTACTTCTGTGCCTGAGCCCATGAGGTGAGTGGCCGCTTCAGAGCTTTGCTCTGAGGAAGGGAAGGGCTAGGTTAACATTAGGTTCGAGAACAGACAAGAGAGCCCCGCTGTTGGTGGGGCTGGTAAACGAATCTGAGTGCCAGCATCAACCATGAGTCCTGGCTACTTCTGTTCCTGAGGCCCATGTGGTGGGTGGCCGTTTCAGAACTTGACTCTGCGGAGGGTAAGGGCTAGGTTGAGGTTAGGTGCGAGAACAGAGTCAGCGCCCCGGTGTTGGTGGAGCAGAGAAGGGCCTGCCAAGCGAATGTGAGGACCGGCATCAACCTTGAGTCCTGGCTACTTCTGTGCCTGAGCCCCAGGAGGTGAGTGGCCGGTGCGGAGCTTGGCTCTGATGAGGGCAAGGGATAGCTGGATGTTAGGCGGGAAAAGAACCACAGAGCCCCGGTGTTGGGGGGGACTGAGAAGGGACTGTCAATGGATGGGGAGGGCCAGCATTGGCTTTGAGTCCTGGCTACTTCTGTGCTGGAGCCCCATGTGGTGGGTGGCCGCTTTGGAGCTAGGCTCTGAGGAAGGGAAGGGCTCGGTTGACTTTAGGAGGGAGAAGGAACACAGAGCCCCATGTTGGTGGGGCTGAGGAGGGGCTGCCAAGGGAAGGTGAAGGCCAGCATCAACCTTGAGTCCTGGCTACTCTGTCCCTGAGCCCCAGGAGATGGGTTGGCGCTTGGGAGCTTCGCTCGGATGATGGTGAGGGATACGTTGACTATAGGAGGGATAATAAACACAGAGCCCCGGTGTTCGTGGGGATGAGTAGAGGCAGCCAAGGCAAGGTTAGTGCCAGCATCCACCTTGACTGCTGGCTACTTCTGTGCCTGAGCCGCAGGAGGTGAGTGGCCGCTGCGGAGCTTGGCTCTGAGGAGGGTAAGGGCTAGGTTGATGTTAAGTGCGAGAACATACAAAAAGTCTCGGTGTTATTGGGGCTGTGGACGGGCTGCCAAGGGAAGGTGAGGGCCAGCAACACCCTTGAGTCCTGCCTCTACTCTCTTGGATCCCCACGTGGTGGGGCTAGCTTGATCTTAGGCGCGAGAACAAGCCACAGAGCCCCCGTATTGTTGGGGCTGCCATGTGAGAGTGTGTGCCAGCATCAACCTTGAATCCTGGCTATGTCCGTGCCTGAGAACGTGTGGAGTGTGGCCGCTTCGGAGCTTAGCATGATGAAGGTAAGAGCTAGGTTGAGGTTCTGCGTTAGATAACGCCACCGACCACATGGCGCGCCAACAGAGGTAGCCCTCTTCGCGGCCCCGACAACAGCGGCCCCCTCCCTTAGTTCTCCCAGCTACATGTCGGCCTATGCCTTATTGTCACCAGAGCCCATTTCTAAAACGGCTTCCCACCAGATGGCGCTCCAACACAGAAGGAACCAGCATTGAAAGCTGTTTCCTGCTCTTGCGTTTCATGGGGGCTGTGCTCTCGCTCTACCGCCCATCCCTCAACCTTGCCACAGCCCAACTGCAAAACAGTCAATCGCCCCTTCGGGCTCCCATACACAAATAGGCAGGACAGAAACATGTTGGCTGCTCTCATCTTCCCTTGAGAGACCCTTCTCAGACGTCCAGGACCCAGCCACCTCCAGCACGCCAAATGCACCATATCCACCACACTTAGCATCTCTTGCTGCACGTTGGTGGTGCTTGGTGCTGGGCATGTTCTGTTGTTGAGTGGTGGGGGTGCTGGGTGGTGGGCACTGCGGGGGCTGGCTTGCTGTCATGTCCTGGTGCTGGGTGGTGGGGTGCTGGGTGCGAGGCCTTGAGCATAGTGGGTTCTGGACATCTATGGGTGCCAGGCATCTTAGGCTGCTGGGCATTTCCAAGTGATGGGTCCTAGGCACTGGGACTGCTGGGTGCTTGGGGTGCCGGGTGCTAGCTGGTGTAGGTGCTGAGGGCTAGGCCCTGGGAGTGCTGGTTGCTGGGCCCTGGGAGTGGTGGGTAATATGCATGAAGAGAGGGCAGGGTATGTCTTGCTGCTGGGCACTGCGGCTGCTGGGTGGTAGTGATGTCCAGGTGGTGTGTGTTGGCAGTGGGTGTGCTGGACTGCGTGATAGTCCGGGAATTATTGCTGGGCCGTGGGGGTGCTGAGCAGTGGGGTTTCTTGGTGCTGTGTGGAGGGTATGATGGGTGCACTGCACTGGCGTTCTGAATGCTGAGCACTGCAGGTGCTCTGTGCTGGGCATGTCCAGGTGCTATGTGCTGATCACTGCAGATGTTGGGGGCTGGTTTGCTGGGATCTGGTGTGTTGGGCACTGGGCATGTTTGGGTGCTGGGCATGGCTGGGTGCTGGGTACTAGGCACTGGCGATATGGGGTGGTGGGGGTGCTACGTGCTGGGCATGTCCGGTTTGTGGTGGGTGTTGGGCAGTGGGAGTACTGGGGGTGCTGGGCCCTGGCATTGCTGGGTACTAGGCATAACTGAGTGCAGAGTATGTCTTGGTGGTGGATGCTGATGTGCTGGAGGTACTGGGTGCTGGGTGTTGGGCATATGTGGTGCTGGGTGGTTGTGCTGGGGATGCTGGATGCTGTGCTCTGGGAGTGCTGAATTCCTGGCGTCTGTGTGCTGGGCATGTGGGGGTGCTGTGTTTGGGCCCTGGGCATGACCAGGTGCAGGGTGCTGGGCACTGGGGGTGGTGGCTACTGGGAGCAAGAGGTGCTGGCTGTGAGCATTTCCAGTTGCTGGTCATGACGGGCTGCTGGGAGTGTCCAGGTGCTGGGCATGTCCGGATGCTGTGTGCTCGGCACTTGGGGTTCTGGGTGGTGGGCAGTGAGGGTACTGGGCGCTGGGATGCTGGGTGCTGGGTGCTGGGCACTGGGGCTGCTGGGTGGTGGGCATGTCCAGGTGCTGTGTGTTGGCGGTGGGTATGCTGGGTTGTGCGCATGTCCGGGAATTAGTGCTGGGCCATGGGGGCGCTGGGTACTGGGCAGTGGGATTTCTTGGTGCTGGGTGGAGGGTATGACGGGTGCATGGCGTGGTTTAACCCCAGCCAGCAAATAAACCCCAAGCAGCTGCTCGCTCACTCCCCCGCCTCCCCCCAGGCCCCCCCCGTGGCATGGGGGAGAGAAGCGGGGGAGCACAAGTAGGAAAACTCCCGTGTTGAGATAAAAACAGTTTAATAATTGAAATAAAATGAAGTAGAACAGTAAGAAGAACCAGGAGAACAACAAGAATAACAGACTATACAAAGCTGGCAATGTACAATGGAACTGCTCACTGCCGCCGGCTGCGTGTCACGAAGCGGGGGAGGGGGAGCCTCCCCGCCCCCCCCTCCCGTTTTCATACTCAGCATGATGTTACATGGTATAGAATACCCCATTGGTCAGCTGGGTCAAGCACCCCGGCTGTGCTCTGCGCCGCCCCCCCTCCCCCGCCCCGAGAGCTTCGCCTGCACACGGCTCGGCATGGGAGGCCGAAAAGAGAAAACAAAACAAAAGTCTCCCCTGTGCAAGCTCCGCCCAGCAACAACAGAAGCATCAATGGGCCATCAACGCTCCTCTCATACCAAACCCAAAAGGCAGCACACCCCCCAAGCTCCTGGGAAGAAAGTTACCTCTGTGCCAGCCGGAAGCAGGACCGTGCAGTGCGCTGGCGTTCGGAGTGCTGGGTCCTAGGAGTGCTGGGTGCTGTGCATGTCCGGGTGCTGGGCATGTCTGGGTGCTGGGTACTTGGGGTGCTGGGGGTACTGGATGCTGGCTGTTGGGTATGCTGGTTTCTGGGTACAGGGGGTGCTGGCTGCCGAGTGCTGCGGGTGCTGGGCATGTGCGGGTGCTATGTGCTGATCCCTGGGGATGGTGGGGGCTGGTTTGCTGGGTTCTGGTGTGTTGGGCGCTGGGTATGGCTGGGTGCTGGTCATGGCTGGGTACTGGGCACTGGTAGTGTGCGGCAATGGGGGTGCTGCGTGCTGGACACGTCCGGGTGGTGGGTGTTGGGTGGTGGGGGTGCTGGGCCCTGCTATTGCTGGGTAATAGGCATAACTGCACGCAGGGTATCTCTTGGTGGTGGGTCCTGGAGGTACAGGGTGCTGCGTGCTGGCCGTATTTGGTGCTGGGTGTTGAGCATATCCGGTGCTGGCTGCGTGCTCTGGGGTTGCTGTAGTCTGGGGATGCTGGATTCTTGGCATGTGCGTGTGCTGGGCCCTGGTTGTGCTGGGTATGTGTCGGTGCTGGTTGTTGGGCAGTATGGGTGCTGTGTGGTGGGCCCTGGGCATGCCCGGCTGCTGTGTGATGGGCACTCGGGGCTGCTGAGAGGTGGGAAGCTGCCTGCTGGGCATGTGTGAGTGGTGGGGAGGTCTGGGTGCTGGGCATACCTGGGTGCTGGGTACTGGGCAGTGGGGCTGGTGGGCGGGGGGGGGTGCTGTGTGCTGGGCATGTCCGGGCGGTGTGTGTTGGGTGGTGGAAGTGCTGGGCGCTGGGACTGTGGCTTTCTGGGCGCTGGGGGTGCTGGGTTCTGTGCCCTGGGGTTGCTGGGTGCTGGGCGTGACTGGGTGGTGGGTGCTGCCCTGAGGTTGCTGGGTGCTGGGCGGTGCAGGTACTGGTGGCTAGGTAGTGGGGGTGCTGGTTGCTGGGCCCTGGGACTGCTGGGTACCATGCATAAGCGGGTACAGGGTATGTCTTGCTGCTGGATGCTGGGTGCTGGGGCGGGGGCTACTGGGAGCTGGGGTTATTGTGTGCTGGGCCCTGGGGTGTTTGGTGCTGGGCATTTCCAGGTGCTTGGCATGACCCGGTGCTGGGCCCTGTGGGTGCTGGCTGCTGGGAGCTAGGGGTGCTGGCAGTGGGCATTTCCAGTTGCTGGTCATGACCAGGAGCTATGTGCTGGGTATGTCCAGGTGCTGGGCATGTCCGGATGCTGTGTGCTCGGCACTTGGGGTTCTGGGTGGTGGGCAGTGAGGGTACTGGGCGCTGGGATGCTGGGTGCTGGGTGCTGGGCACTGGGGCTGCTGGGTGGTGGGCATGTCCAGGTGCTGTGTGTTGGCGGTGGGTATGCTGGGTTGTGCGCATGTCCGGGAATTAGTGCTGGGCCATGGGGGCGCTGGGTACTGGGCAGTGGGATTTCTTGGTGCTGGGTGGAGGGTATGACGGGTGCATGGCGTGGTTTAACCCCAGCCAGCAAATAAACCCCAAGCAGCTGCTCGCTCACTCCCCCGCCTCCCCCCAGGCCCCCCCCGTGGCATGGGGGAGAGAAGCGGGGGGGCACAAGTAGGAAAACTCCCGTGTTGAGATAAAAACAGTTTAATAATTGAAATAAAATGAAGTAGAACAGTAAGAAGAACCAGGAGAACAACAAGAATAACAGACTATACAAAGCTGGCAATGTACAATGGAACTGCTCACTGCCGCCGGCTGCGTGTCACGAAGCGGGGGAGGGGGAGCCTCCCCGCCCCCCCTCCCGTTTTCATACTCAGCATGATGTTACATGGTATAGAATACCCCATTGGTCAGCTGGGTCAAGCACCCCGGCTGTGCTCTGCGCCGCCCCCCCTCCCCCGCCCCGAGAGCTTCGCCTGCACACGGCTCGGCATGGGAGGCCGAAAAGAGAAAACAAAACAAAAGTCTCCCCTGTGCAAGCTCCGCCCAGCAACAACAGAAGCATCAATGGGCCATCAACGCTCCTCTCATACCAAACCCAAAAGGCAGCACACCCCCCAAGCTCCTGGGAAGAAAGTTACCTCTGTGCCAGCCGGAAGCAGGACCGTGCAGTGCGCTGGCGTTCTGAGTGCTGGGTCCTAGGAGTGCTGGGTGCTGTGTATGTCCGGGTGCTGGGCATGTCTGGGTGCTGGGTGCTGGGTACTTGGGGTGCTGGGGGTACTGGATGCTGGCTGTTGGGTATGCTGGGTATGTCCAGGTGCTGGGCATGTCTGGATGCTGTGCGCTCGGCACTTGGGGTTCTGGGTGGTGGGCAGTGAGGGTACTGGGTGCTGGGGTGCTGGGTGCTGGGCACTGGGGCTGCTGGGTGGTGGGCATGTCCAGGTGCTGTGTGTTGGCGGTGGGTATGCTGGGTTGTGCGCATGTCCGGGAATTAGTGCTGTGCCCTGGGAGTGCTGGGTGCGGGGAGCTAGGGTTGCTGGCTGTGGGCATTTCCAGATGCTGGTCATGAGCAGGTGCTGGGTTTTGGGTCTTGTGGGTGCTGGGCAAGTCCAGGTGCTGGGCATGTCTAAATGCTCTGTGCTCGCCACTTGGGGTTCGGGGTAGTGTGCAGTGAGGGTGCACACCAAAGACCCACCATCCAGCACCCCCAAAAGTCTCACATACAGCCCCCCAGTGGCAGAAACCAGCATACCCAACACCCAGCATCCAGTACCCCCACTGCCCTGCACCTGTACACGCTCAGTACCCACAAGACGCAGCACTCAGCACCAGGTCATGACCAGCAACTGGAAATTGCCATAGCCAGCACCCCTAGCTCCCAGCACCGCCAGTGCCCAGCACCCAGTCATGCTCAGCACCCGGTACCCAGTGCTCAGCATCCAATACTCCCAGTACTCAGTAACCCCAGCATCCATCAGCAAGACATACCCTGCACCCGCTTATGCATAGTACCCAGCAGTCCCAGGGCCCAGCAACCACACCCCCAGGACTTGGCCCCCAGCACTCGCACCGCCCAGCAACCCCAGTGCACAGCATCCAGCATATGGACATGCCCACTAGCCAGCACCCCTAGTGCCCAGCACCCAGAGCTCCCTCCATCCATCACCCAGCACCCAGACATGCCCAGCGCTCAGCACTCCCACCACTCAACAGCCAGGATCAGGAAATGCCCGGCAACAAGCACTCCCCTGCCTACCACCGCCAGTGCCCAATAACCAGCACACAGACAATGCCCACCAGTCAGCATCCCCAGCGCCAAGCACTCAGTACACAAGCATGCCCAGCACCCTGATATGCATAGTCCCCAGCAGTCCCAGTGCCCAGGACCCATCACTTGGACATGCCCAGCACCCTGCAGCCCCAGCGCCTAGAACGCAGTACCCCCCAATGACCAGCACCCAGCGCTGCCTGTAGCCAGCATCCACCACCCGGCATGATCATCACCTGGCCATTCCCAGCACCAAGACCTCCCAGTGCCCAGCACAGGGACATGTCGAGCACCCAGATATGCCCAACACCCAGACATGTCCAGAACCCACTCCACTCAGGGCCCAGCACACAGTACCCCCATGGCCCAGCACCGACACATGCCCCGCACCAAGCATTGCCAAGGCTACCAAGGGGTGCTAGGTGTGCTGGATGTTGCGCATTTGCGGTGCTGGAGATGGCTGGGTGCTGGGCAGCTGAGAAGGGGCTGTAAAGGGAAGGTGAGAGCCGCGAACATATTTCAGTCCTGGCCAAATGTGTGTGGGAGCTCGACGGGGCACTCGACTGCTTTCCAGTTGGGCTCTGGCAAGGTTGACAGTTCAGTGCTACAGCAAGCGCATAGCCCCGGTGTTGGTGGGGGCCTCAAAGGGCTGCAAGGGAAGGCGAGTGCAACGAACAACAGGCCATGTTGGTTCCTTCGGTGTTGGAGCGCCATCTAGTGGGTAGACGTTTCGGAGCTTGGCTGTGATCAAGGTAAGATGTAGGTTGGTGTTCAGGTGGGAGACTAAAGGGAGAGGGCCGGTGTCGGTGGGCTGAGAAGGGCCTGCCAAGGGAAGGTGAGGGTCAGCATCAACCTTGAGTCCTGGCTATACTCTCTTGGAGCCCCATGTGGTGGGTGGCCGCTTCGGAGCTTGGCTCTGAAGAGGGTAAGGGCTACGTTGACGTTAGTTGCGAGATGATACACAGAGCCCTGATGTTGGTGGGGCTTAGAAAGGGCTGCCAAGTGAGCGTGAGTGCCAGCATCAATCTTGAGTCCTGGTAGTTCTGTGCCTGAGCCCCAGGAGGTGAGTGGCCGCTGCGGAGCTGGACTCTGATGAGGGCAAGGGATAGTTTGAGGTAAGGCGCGAGAACAAGCCACAGAGCCCCCGTGTTGGTGGGGCTGCCATGCGAGAGTGAGTGCCAGCATCAACCATGAGTCCTGGCTACTTCTGTGCCTGAGCCCCATGTGGTGGGTGGCCGTTTCAGAACTTGACTCTGCGGAGGGTAAGGGCTAGGTTGAGGTTAGGTGCGAGAACAGAGTCAGCGCCCCGGTGTTGGTGGAGCAGAGAAGGGCCTGCCAAGCGAATGTGAGGACCGGCATCAACCTTGAGTCCTGGCTACTTCTGTGCCTGAGCCGCAGGAGGTGAGTGGCCGGTGCGGAGCTTGGCTCTGATGAGGGCAAGGGATAGCTGGATGTTAGGCGGGAAAAGAACCACAGAGCCCCGGTGTTGGGGGGGACTGAGAAGGGCCTGTCAAGGGATGGGGAGGGCCAGCATTGGCTTTGAGTCCTGGCTGCTTCTGTGCTGGAGCCCCATGTGGTGGGTGGCCGCTTTGGAGCTAGGCTCTGATGAGGGTAAGGGCTCGGTTGACTTTAGGAGGGAGAAGGAACACAGAGCCCCATGTTGGTGGGGCTGAGGGGGGGCTGCCAAGGGAAGGTGAGGGCCAGCATCAACCTCGAGTCCTGGCTACTCTGTCCCTGAGCCCCAGGAGATGGGTCAGCCTTTAGGAGCTTAGCGCTGAGGAGGGGAAGCGATAGGTTGACGTTGGGAGGCAGAATAAACACAGAGCCCCGGTGTTGGTGGGGCTGAGGAGGGGCTGCCAGGGGAGGTGAGGGCAAGTAGAAGCCTTCAGTTCTGGCTACTTCTGTGCCTGATCCCCATGTGGTGCATGGCCGCTTTGAAGCTGGGCTCTGATGAGGGTGAGGGATAGGTTGAGGTCAGGAGAGATAACAAACGCAGCGCCCTGGTGTTGGGGGGCTGAGGAGAACCTGCCAAGCGAGCGTGAGTGCCAGCATCGACCTTGAGTCCTGGCTACTCTGTCCCTCAGCCCCATGAGGTGAGTCGGCGCTTAGGCTCTGATAAGGGCAAGGGATAGCTTGAGTTTAGGCGCGAGAAGAAGACACAGAGTCCCCGTGTTGGTGGGGCTGCCACGCGAGAGTGAGTGCCAGCATCACCCTTGAGCCCTGGCTACTTCCGTGCCTGAGCCCCATGAGGTGGGTGGCCGCTTTGGAGCTGGGTCTGATGAGGGTAAGGGCTCGGTTGACTTTAGGAGGGAGAACAAACACAGTGCCCCAGTGTTGATGGGGCTGAGGAGGGGCTGCCAAGGGAAGGTGAGGGCAAGTAGAAGCCTTCAGTTCTGGCAACTTCTGTGCCTGATCCCCACGTGGTGGATGGCCGCTTCGGAGCTGGGTATCCATGTTGAGGGTAAGGGCTAGGTTGAAGTTAAGTGCGAGAACAGACACAGAGCCCCGGTGTTGGTGGGGCTGAGGAGGGGCTGCCAAGGCAAGGTGAGGGCCAGCATCGACCTTGAGTCCTGGCTACTCTGTCCCTGAGCCCCAGGAGATGGGTCGGCGTTTAGGAGCTTAGCGCTGAGGAGGGGAAAGGATAGGTTGACGTTGGGAGGCGTAACAAACAGAGAGCCCTGGTGTTGGTGGCGCTGAGAAAGGGCTGCTAAGTGAGCGTGAGTGCCAGCATCAACCTTGACTGCTGGCTACTTCTGTGCCTGAGCCCATGAGGTGAGTGGCCGCTTCAGAGTTTTGCTCTGAGGAAGGGAAGGGCTAGGTTGACCTTAGGTGCGAGAACAGACAAGAGAGCCCCGGTGTTGGTGGGGCTGGTAAACGAATCTGAGGGCCAGCATCAACCTTGAGTCCTGGCTATACTCTCTTGGAGCCCCATGTGGTGGGTGGCCGCTTTGGAGCTTGGCTCTGAAGAGGGTAAGGGCTACGTTGACGTTAGTTGCGAGATGATACACAGAGCCCTGATGTTGGTGGGGCTTAGAAAGGGCTGCCAAGTGAGCGTGAGTGCCAGCATCAATCTTGAGTCCTGGTAGTTCTGTGCCTGAGCCCCAGGAGGTGAGTGGCCGCTGCGGAGCTGGACTCTGATGAGGGCAAGGGATAGTTTGAGGTAAGGCGCGAGAACAAGCCACAGAGCCCCCGTGTTGGTGGGGCTGCCATGCGAGAGTGAGTGCCAGCATCAACCATGAGTCCTGGCTACTTCTGTGCCTGAGCCCCATGTGGTGGGTGGCCGTTTCAGAACTTGACTCTGCGGAGGGTAAGGGCTAGGTTGAGGTTAGGTGCGAGAACAGAGTCAGCGCCCCGGTGTTGGTGGAGCAGAGAAGGGCCTGCCAAGCGAATGTGAGGACCGGCATCAACCTTGAGTCCTGGCTACTTCTGTGCCTGAGCCGCAGGAGGTGAGTGGCCGGTGCGGAGCTTGGCTCTGATGAGGGCAAGGGATAGCTGGATGTTAGGCGGGAAAAGAACCACAGAGCCCCGGTGTTGGGGGGGACTGAGAAGGGCCTGTCAAGGGATGGGGAGGGCCAGCATTGGCTTTGAGTCCTGGCTGCTTCTGTGCTGGAGCCCCATGTGGTGGGTGGCCGCTTTGGAGCTAGGCTCTGATGAGGGTAAGGGCTCGGTTGACTTTAGGAGGGAGAAGGAACACAGAGCCCCATGTTGGTGGGGCTGAGGGGGGGCTGCCAAGGGAAGGTGAGGGCCAGCATCAACCTTGAGTCCTGGCTACTCTGTCCCTGAGCCCCAGGAGATGGGTCAGCCTTTAGGAGCTTAGCGCTGAGGAGGGGAAGCGATAGGTTGACGTTGGGAGGCAGAATAAACACAGAGCCCCGGTGTTGGTGGGGCTGAGGAGGGGCTGCCAGGGGAGGTGAGGGCAAGTAGAAGCCTTCAGTTCTGGCTACTTCTGTGCCTGATCCCCATGTGGTGCATGGCCGCTTTGAAGCTGGGCTCTGATGAGGGTGAGGGATAGGTTGAGGTCAGGAGAGATAACAAACGCAGCGCCCTGGTGTTGGGGGGCTGAGGAGAACCTGCCAAGCGAGCGTGAGTGCCAGCATCGACCTTGAGTCCTGGCTACTCTGTCCCTCAGCCCCATGAGGTGAGTCGGCGCTTAGGCTCTGATAAGGGCAAGGGATAGCTTGAGTTTAGGCGCGAGAAGAAGACACAGAGCCCCCGTGTTGGTGGGGCTGCCACGCGAGAGTGAGTGCCAGCATCACCCTTGAGCCCTGGCTACTTCTGTGCCTGAGCCCCATGAGGTGGGTGGCCGCTTTGGAGCTGGGTCTGATGAGGGTAAGGGCTCGGTTGACTTTAGGAGGGAGAACAAACACAGTGCCCCAGTGTTGATGGGGCTGAGGAGGGGCTGCCAAGGGAAGGTGAGGGCAAGTAGAAGCCTTCAGTTCTGGCAACTTCTGTGCCTGAGCCCCACGTGGTGGATGGCCGCTTCGGAGCTGGGTATCCATGTTGAGGGTAAGGGCTAGGTTGAAGTTAAGTGCGAGAACAGACACAGAGCCCCGGTGTTGGTGGGGCTGAGGAGGGGCTGCCAAGGCAAGGTGAGGGCCAGCATCGACCTTGAGTCCTGGCTACTCTGTCCCTGAGCCCCAGGAGATGGGTCGGCGTTTAGGAGCTTAGCGCTGAGGAGGGGAAGGGATAGGTTGACGTTGGGAGGCGTAACAAACAGAGAGCCCTGGTGTTGGTGGCGCTGAGAAAGGGCTGCTAAGTGAGCGTGAGTGCCAGCATCAACCTTGACTGCTGGCTACTTCTGTGCCTGAGCCCATGAGGTGAGTGGCCGCTTCAGAGTTTTGCTCTGAGGAAGGGAAGGGCTAGGTTGACCTTAGGTGCGAGAACAGACAAGAGAGCCCTGGTGTTGGTGGGGCTGGTAAACGAATCTGAGGGCCAGCATCAACCTTGAGTCCTGGCTATACTCTCTTGGAGCCCCATGTGGTGGGTGGCCGCTTCGGAGCTTGGCTCTGAAGAGGGTAAGGGCTACGTTGACGTTAGTTGCGAGATGATACACAGAGCCCTGATGTTGGTGGGGCTTAGAAAGGGCTGCCAAGTGAGCGTGAGTGCCAGCATCAATCTTGAGTCCTGGTAGTTCTGTGCCTGAGCCCCAGGAGGTGAGTGGCCGCTGCGGAGCTTGACTCTCATGAGGGCAAGGGATAGTTTGAGGTAAGGCGCGAGAACAAGCCACAGAGCCCCCGTGTTGGTGGGGCTGCCATGCGAGAGTGAGTGCCAGCATCAACCATGAGTCCTGGCTACTTCTGTGCCTGAGCCCCATGTGGTGGGTGGCCGTTTCAGAACTTGACTCTGCGGAGGGTAAGGGCTAGGTTGAGGTTAGGTGCGAGAACAGAGTCAGCGCCCCGGTGTTGGTGGAGCAGAGAAGGGCCTGCCAAGCGAATGTGAGGACCGGCATCAACCTTGAGTCCTGGCTACTTCTGTGCCTGAGCCGCAGGAGGTGAGTGGCCGGTGCGGAGCTTGGCTCTGATGAGGGCAAGGGATAGCTGGATGTTAGGCGGGAAAAGAACCACAGAGCCCCGGTGTTGGGGGGGACTGAGAAGGGCCTGTCAAGGGATGGGGAGGGCCAGCATTGGCTTTGAGTCCTGGCTGCTTCTGTGCTGGAGCCCCATGTGGTGGGTGGCCGCTTTGGAGCTAGGCTCTGATGAGGGTAAGGGCTCGGTTGACTTTAGGAGGGAGAAGGAACACAGAGCCCCATGTTGGTGGGGCTGAGGGGGGGCTGCCAAGGGAAGGTGAGGGCCAGCATCAACCTTGAGTCCTGGCTACTCTGTCCCTGAGCCCCAGGAGATGGGTCAGCCTTTAGGAGCTTAGCGCTGAGGAGGGGAAGCGATAGGTTGACGTTGGGAGGCAGAATAAACACAGAGCCCCGGTGTTGGTGGGGCTGAGGAGGGGCTGCCAGGGGAGGTGAGGGCAAGTAGAAGCCTTCAGTTCTGGCTACTTCTGTGCCTGATCCCCATGTGGTGCATGGCCGCTTTGAAGCTGGGCTCTGATGAGGGTGAGGGATAGGTTGAGGTCAGGAGAGATAACAAACGCAGCGCCCTGGTGTTGGGGGGCTGAGGAGAACCTGCCAAGCGAGCGTGAGTGCCAGCATCGATCTTGAGTCCTGGCTACTCTGTCCCTCAGCCCCATGAGGTGAGTCGGCGCTTAGGCTGTGATAAGGGCAAGGGATAGCTTGAGTTTAGGCGCGAGAAGAAGACACAGAGCCCCCGTGTTGGTGGGGCTGCCACGCGAGAGTGAGTGCCAGCATCACCCTTGAGCCCTGGCTACTTCTGTGCCTGAGCCCCATGAGGTGGGTGGCCGCTTTGGAGCTGGGTCTGATGAGGGTAAGGGCTCGGTTGACTTTAGGAGGGAGAACAAACACAGTGCCCCAGTGTTGATGGGGCTGAGGAGGGGCTGCCAAGGGAAGGTGAGGGCAAGTAGAAGCCTTCAGTTCTGGCAACTTCTGTGCCTGAGCCCCACGTGGTGGATGGCCGCTTCGGAGCTGGGTATCCATGTTGAGGGTAAGGGCTAGGTTGAAGTTAAGTGCGAGAACAGACACAGAGCCCCGGTGTTGGTGGGGCTGAGGAGGGGCTGCCAAGGCAAGGTGAGGGCCAGCATCGACCTTGAGTCCTGGCTACTCTGTCCCTGAGCCCCAGGAGATGGGTCGGCGTTTAGGAGCTTAGCGCTGAGGAGGGGAAGGGATAGGTTGACGTTGGGAGGCGTAACAAACAGAGAGCCCTGGTGTTGGTGGCGCTGAGAAAGGGCTGCTAAGTGAGCGTGAGTGCCAGCATCAACCTTGACTGCTGGCTACTTCTGTGCCTGAGCCCATGAGGTGAGTGGCCGCTTCAGAGCTTTGCTCTGAGGAAGGGAAGGGCTAGGTTAACATTAGGTTCGAGAACAGACAAGAGAGCCCCGGTGTTGGTGGGGCTGGTAAACGAATCTGAGTGCCAGCATCAACCATGAGTCCTGGCTACTTCTGTTCCTGAGGCCCATGTGGTGGGTGGCCGTTTCAGAACTTGACTCTGCGGAGGGTAAGGGCTAGGTTGAGGTTAGGTGCGAGAACAGAGTCAGCGCCCCGGTGTTGGTGGAGCAGAGAAGGGCCTGCCAAGCGAATGTAAGGACCGGCATCAACCTTGAGTCCTGGCTACTTCTGTGCCTGAGCCCCAGGAGGTGAGTGGCCGGTGCGGAGCTTGGCTCTGATGAGGGCAAGGGATAGCTGGATGTTAGGCGGGAAAAGAACCACAGAGCCCCGGTGTTGGGGGGGACTGAGAAGGGACTGTCAATGGATGGGGAGGGCCAGCATTGGCTTTGAGTCCTGGCTACTTCTGTGCTGGAGCCCCATGTGGTGGGTGGCCGCTTTGGAGCTAGGCTCTGATGAGGGTAAGGACTCGGTTGACTTTAGGAGGGAGAAGGAACACAGAGCCCCATGTTGGTGGGGCTGAGGAGGGGCTGCCAAGGGAAGGTGAAGGCCAGCATCAACCTTGAGTCCTGGCTACTCTGTCCCTGAGCCCCAGGAGATGGGTTGGCGCTTGGGAGCTTCGCTCGGATGATGGTGAGGGATACGTTGACTATAGGAGGGATAATAAACACAGAGCCCCGGTGTTCGTGGGGATGAGTAGAGGCAGCCAAGGCAAGGTTAGTGCCAGCATCCACCTTGACTGCTGGCTACTTCTGTGCCTGAGCCGCAGGAGGTGAGTGGCCGCTGCGGAGCTTGGCTCTGAGGAGGGTAAGGGCTAGGTTGATGTTAAGTGCGAGAACATACAAAAAGTCTCGGTGTTATTGGGGCTGTGGACGGGCTGCCAAGGGAAGGTGAGGGCCAGCAACACCCTTGAGTCCTGCCTCTACTCTCTTGGATCCCCACGTGGTGGGGCTAGCTTGATCTTAGGCGCGAGAACAAGCCACAGAGCCCCCGTATTGTTGGGGCTGCCATGTGAGAGTGTGTGCCAGCATCAACCTTGAATCCTGGCTATGTCCGTGCCTGAGAACGTGTGGAGTGTGGCCGCTTCGGAGCTTAGCATGATGAAGGTAAGAGCTAGGTTGAGGTTCTGCGTTAGATAACGCCACCGACCACATGGCGCGCCAACAGAGGTAGCCCTCTTCGCGGCCCCGACAACAGCGGCCCCCTCCCTTAGTTCTCCCAGCTACATGTCGGCCTATGCCTTATTGTCACCAGAGCCCATTTCTAAAACGGCTTCCCACCAGATGGCGCTCCAACACAGAAGGAACCAGCATTGAAAGCTGTTTCCTGCTCTTGCGTTTCATGGGGGCTGTGCTCTCGCTCTACCGCCCATCCCTCAACCTTGCCACAGCCCAACTGCAAAACAGTCAATCGCCCCTTCGGGCTCCCATACACAAATAGGCAGGACAGAAACATGTTGGCTGCTCTCATCTTCCCTTGAGAGACCCTTCTCAGACGTCCAGGACCCAGCCACCTCCAGCACCCCAAATGCACCATATCCACCACACTTAGCATCTCTTGCTGCACGTTGGTGGTGCTTGGTGCTGGGCATGTTCTGTTGTTGAGTGGTGGGGGTGCTGGGTGGTGGGCACTGCGGGGGCTGGCTTGCTGTCATGTCCTGGTGCTGGGTGGTGGGGTGCTGGGTGCGAGGCCTTGAGCATAGTGGGTTCTGGACATCTATGGGTGCCAGGCATCTTAGGCTGCTGGGCATTTCCAAGTGATGGGTCCTAGGCACTGGGACTGCTGGGTGCTTGGGGTGCCGGGTGCTAGCTGGTGTAGGTGCTGAGGGCTAGGCCCTGGGAGTGCTGGTTGCTGGGCCCTGGGAGTGGTGGGTAATATGCATGAAGAGAGGGCAGGGTATGTCTTGCTGCTGGGCACTGCGGCTGCTGGGTGGTAGTGATGTCCAGGTGGTGTGTGTTGGCAGTGGGTGTGCTGGACTGCGTGATAGTCCGGGAATTATTGCTGGGCCGTGGGGGTGCTGAGCAGTGGGGTTTCTTGGTGCTGTGTGGAGGGTATGATGGGTGCACTGCACTGGCGTTCTGAATGCTGAGCACTGCAGGTGCTCTGTGCTGGGCATGTCCAGGTGCTATGTGCTGATCACTGCAGATGTTGGGGGGCTGGTTTGCTGGGATCTGGTGTGTTGGGCACTGGGCATGTTTGGGTGCTGGGCATGGCTGGGTGCTGGGTACTAGGCACTGGCGATATGGGGTGGTGGGGGTGCTACGTGCTGGGCATGTCCGGTTTGTGGTGGGTGTTGGGCAGTGGGAGTACTGGGGGTGCTGGGCCCTGGCATTGCTGGGTACTAGGCATAACTGAGTGCAGAGTATGTCTTGGTGGTGGATGCTGATGTGCTGGAGGTACTGGGTGCTGGGTGTTGGGCATATGTGGTGCTGGGTGGTTGTGCTGGGGATGCTGGATGCTGTGCTCTGGGAGTGCTGAATTCCTGGCGTCTGTGTGCTGGGCATGTGGGGGTGCTGTGTTTGGGCCCTGGGCATGACCAGGTGCAGGGTGCTGGGCACTGGGGGTGGTGGCTACTGGGAGCAAGAGGTGCTGGCTGTGAGCATTTCCAGTTGCTGGTCATGACGGGCTGCTGGGAGTGTCCAGGTGCTGGGCATGTCCGGATGCTGTGTGCTCGGCACTTGGGGTTCTGGGTGGTGGGCAGTGAGGGTACTGGGCGCTGGGATGCTGGGTGCTGGGCACTGGGGCTGCTGGGTGGTGGGCATGTCCAGGTGCTGTGTGTTGGCGGTGGGTATGCTGGGTTGTGCGCATGTCCGGGAATTAGTGCTGGGCCATGGGGGCGCTGGGTACTGGGCAGTGGGATTTCTTGGTGCTGGGTGGAGGGTATGACGGGTGCATGGCGTGGTTTAACCCCAGCCAGCAAATAAACCCCAAGCAGCTGCTCGCTCACTCCCCCGCCTCCCCCCAGGCCCCCCCCGTGGCATGGGGGAGAGAAGCGGGGGGGCACAAGTAGGAAAACTCCCATGTTGAGATAAAAACAGTTTAATAATTGAAATAAAATGAAGTAGAACAGTAAGAAGAACCAGGAGAACAACAAGAATAACAGACTATACAAAGCTGGCAATGTACAATGGAACTGCTCACTGCCGCCGGCTGCGTGTCACGAAGCGGGGGAGGGGGAGCCTCCCCGCCCCCCCCTCCCGTTTTCATACTCAGCATGATGTTACATGGTATAGAATACCCCATTGGTCAGCTGGGTCAAGCACCCCGGCTGTGCTCTGCGCCGCCCCCCCTCCCCCGCCCCGAGAGCTTCGCCTGCACACGGCTCGGCATGGGAGGCCGAAAAGAGAAAACAAAACAAAAGTCTCCCCTGTGCAAGCTCCGCCCAGCAACAACAGAAGCATCAATGGGCCATCAACGCTCCTCTCATACCAAACCCAAAAGGCAGCACACCCCCCAAGCTCCTGGGAAGAAAGTTACCTCTGTGCCAGCCGGAAGCAGGACCGTGCAGTGCGCTGGCGTTCGGAGTGCTGGGTCCTAGGAGTGCTGGGTGCTGTGCATGTCCGGGTGCTGGGCATGTCTGGGTGCTGGGTACTTGGGGTGCTGGGGGTACTGGATGCTGGCTGTTGGGTATGCTGGTTTCTGGGTACAGGGGGTGCTGGCTGCCGAGTGCTGCGGGTGCTGGGCATGTGCGGGTGCTATGTGCTGATCCCTGGGGATGGTGGGGGCTGGTTTGCTGGGTTCTGGTGTGTTGGGCGCTGGGTATGGCTGGGTGCTGGTCATGGCTGGGTACTGGGCACTGGTAGTGTGCGGCAATGGGGGTGCTGCGTGCTGGACACGTCCGGGTGGTGGGTGTTGGGCGGTGGGGGTGCTGGGCCCTGCTATTGCTGGGTAATAGGCATAACTGCACGCAGGGTATCTCTTGGTGGTGGGTCCTGGAGGTACAGGGTGCTGCGTGCTGGCCGTATTTGGTGCTGGGTGTTGAGCATATCCGGTGCTGGCTGCGTGCTCTGGGGTTGCTGTAGTCTGGGGATGCTGGATTCTTGGCATGTGCGTGTGCTGGGCCCTGGTTGTGCTGGGTATGTGTCGGTGCTGGTTGTTGGGCAGTATGGGTGCTGTGTGGTGGGCCCTGGGCATGCCCGGCTGCTGTGTGATGGGCACTCGGGGCTGCTGAGAGGTGGGAAGCTGCCTGCTGGGCATGTGTGAGTGGTGGGGAGGTCTGGGTGCTGGGCATACCTGGGTGCTGGGTACTGGGCAGTGGGGCTGGTGGGCGGGGGGGGGGTGCTGTGTGCTGGGCATGTCCGGGCGGTGTGTGTTGGGTGGTGGAAGTGCTGGGCGCTGGGACTGTGGCTTTCTGGGCGCTGGGGGTGCTGGGTTCTGTGCCCTGGGGTTGCTGGGTGCTGGGCGTGACTGGGTGGTGGGTGCTGCCCTGAGGTTGCTGGGTGCTGGGCACCGGGCTTGCTGGGTGCTGGGCGGTGCGGGTGCTGGTGGCTAGGTAGTGGGGGTGCTGGTTGCTGGGCCCTGGGACTGCTGGGTACCATGCATAAGCGGGTACAGGGTATGTCTTGCTGCTGGATGCTGGGTGCTGGGGCGGGGGCTACTGGGAGCTGGGGTTATTGTGTGCTGGGCCCTGGGGTGTTTGGTGCTGGGCATGTCCAGGTGCTTGGCATGACCCGGTGCTGGGCCCTGTGGGTGCTGGCTGCTGGGAGCTAGGGGTGCTGGCAGTGGGCATTTCCAGTTGCTGGTCATGACCAGGAGCTATGTGCTGGGTATGTCCAGGTGCTGGGCATGTCCGGATGCTGTGTGCTCGGCACTTGGGGTTCTGGGTGGTGGGCAGTGAGGGTACTGGGCGCTGGGATGCTGGGTGCTGGGTGCTGGGCACTGGGGCTGCTGGGTGGTGGGCATGTCCAGGTGCTGTGTGTTGGCGGTGGGTATGCTGGGTTGTGCGCATGTCCGGGAATTAGTGTTGGGCCATGGGGGCGCTGGGTACTGGGCAGTGGGATTTCTTGGTGCTGGGTGGAGGGTATGACGGGTGCATGGCGTGGTTTAACCCCAGCCAGCAAATAAACCCCAAGCAGCTGCTCGCTCACTCCCCCGCCTCCCCCCAGGCCCCCCCCGTGGCATGGGGGAGAGAAGCGGGGGGGCACAAGTAGGAAAACTCCCGTGTTGAGATAAAAACAGTTTAATAATTGAAATAAAATGAAGTAGAACAGTAAGAAGAACCAGGAGAACAACAAGAATAACAGACTATACAAAGCTGGCAATGTACAATGGAACTGCTCACTGCCGCCGGCTGCGTGTCACGAAGCGGGGGAGGGGGAGCCTCCCCGCCCCCCCTCCCGTTTTCATACTCAGCATGATGTTACATGGTATAGAATACCCCATTGGTCAGCTGGGTCAAGCACCCCGGCTGTGCTCTGCGCCGCCCCCCCTCCCCCGCCCCGAGAGCTTCGCCTGCACACGGCTCGGCATGGGAGGCCGAAAAGAGAAAACAAAACAAAAGTCTCCCCTGTGCAAGCTCCGCCCAGCAACAACAGAAGCATCAATGGGCCATCAACGCTCCTCTCATACCAAACCCAAAAGGCAGCACACCCCCCAAGCTCCTGGGAAGAAAGTTACCTCTGTGCCAGCCGGAAGCAGGACCGTGCAGTGCGCTGGCGTTCTGAGTGCTGGGTCCTAGGAGTGCTGGGTGCTGTGTATGTCCGGGTGCTGGGCATGTCTGGGTGCTGGGTGCTGGGTACTTGGGGTGCTGGGGGTACTGGATGCTGGCTGTTGGGTATGCTGGGTATGTCCAGGTGCTGGGCATGTCTGGATGCTGTGCGCTCGGCACTTGGGGTTCTGGGTGGTGGGCAGTGAGGGTACTGGGTGCTGGGGTGCTGGGTGCTGGGCACTGGGGCTGCTGGGTGGTGGGCATGTCCAGGTGCTGTGTGTTGGCGGTGGGTATGCTGGGTTGTGCGCATGTCCGGGAATTAGTGCTGTGCCCTGGGAGTGCTGGGTGCGGGGAGCTAGGGTTGCTGGCTGTGGGCATTTCCAGATGCTGGTCATGAGCAGGTGCTGGGTTTTGGGTCTTGTGGGTGCTGGGCAAGTCCAGGTGCTGGGCATGTCTGAATGCTCTGTGCTCGCCACTTGGGGTTCGGGGTAGTGTGCAGTGAGGGTGCACACCAAAGACCCACCATCCAGCACCCCCAAAAGTCTCACATACAGCCCCCCAGTGGCAGAAACCAGCATACCCAACACCCAGCATCCAGTACCCCCACTGCCCTGCACCTGTACACGCTCAGTACCCACAAGACGCAGCACTCAGCACCAGGTCATGACCAGCAACTGGAAATTGCCATAGCCAGCACCCCTAGCTCCCAGCACCGCCAGTGCCCAGCACCCAGTCATGCTCAGCACCCGGTACCCAGTGCTCAGCATCCAATACTCCCAGTACTCAGTAACCCCAGCATCCATCAGCAAGACATACCCTGCACCCGCTTATGCATAGTACCCAGCAGTCCCAGGGCCCAGCAACCACACCCCCAGGACTTGGCCCCCAGCACTCGCACCGCCCAGCAACCCCAGTGCACAGCACCCACTAACCCCATTGCCCAGCATCCCCAGTGCACAGCATCCAGCATATGGACATGCCCACTAGCCAGCACCCCTAGTGCCCAGCACCCAGAGCTCCCTCCATCCATCACCCAGCACCCAGACATGCCCAGCGCTCAGCACTCCCACCACTCAACAGCCAGGATCAGGAAATGCCCGGCAACAAGCACTCCCCTGCCTACCACCGCCAGTGCCCAATAACCAGCACACAGACAATGCCCACCAGTCAGCATCCCCAGCGCCAAGCACTCAGTACACAAGCATGCCCAGCACCCTGATATGCATAGTCCCCAGCAGTCCCAGTGCCCAGGACCCATCACTTGGACATGCCCAGCACCCTGCAGCCCCAGCGCCTAGAACGCAGTACCCCCCAATGACCAGCACCCAGCGCTGCCTGTAGCCAGCATCCACCACCCGGCATGATCATCACCTGGCCATTCCCAGCACCAAGACCTCCCAGTGCCCAGCACAGGGACATGTCGAGCACCCAGATATGCCCAACACCCAGACATGTCCAGAACCCACTCCACTCAGGGCCCAGCACACAGTACCCCCATGGCCCAGCACCGACACATGCCCCGCACCGAGCACTGCCAAGGCTACCAAGGGGTGCTAGGTGTGCTGGATGTTGCGCATTTGCGGTGCTGGAGATGGCTGGGTGCTGGGCAGCTGAGAAGGGGCTGTAAAGGGAAGGTGAGAGCCGCGAACATATTTCAGTCCTGGCCAAATGTGTGTGGGAGCTCGACGGGGCACTCGACTGCTTTCCAGTTGGGCTCTGGCAAGGTTGACAGTTCAGTGCTACAGCAAGCGCATAGCCCCGGTGTTGGTGGGGGCCTCAAAGGGCTGCAAGGGAAGGCGAGTGCAACGAACAACAGGCCATGTTGGTTCCTTCGGTGTTGGAGCGCCATCTAGTGGGTAGACGTTTCGGAGCTTGGCTGTGATCAAGGTAAGATGTAGGTTGGTGTTCAGGTGGGAGACTAAAGGGAGAGGGCCGGTGTCGGTGGGCTGAGAAGGGCCTGCCAAGGGAAGGTGAGGGTCAGCATCAACCTTGAGTCCTGGCTATACTCTCTTGGAGCCCCATGTGGTGGGTGGCCGCTTCGGAGCTTGGCTCTGAAGAGGGTAAGGGCTACGTTGACGTTAGTTGCGAGATGATACACAGAGCCCTGATGTTGGTGGGGCTTAGAAAGGGCTGCCAAGTGAGCGTGAGTGCCAGCATCAATCTTGAGTCCTGGTAGTTCTGTGCCTGAGCCCCAGGAGGTGAGTGGCCGCTGCGGAGCTGGACTCTGATGAGGGCAAGGGATAGTTTGAGGTAAGCCGCGAGAACAAGCCACAGAGCCCCCGTGTTGGTGGGGCTGCCATGCGAGAGTGAGTGCCAGCATCAACCATGAGTCCTGGCTACTTCTGTGCCTGAGCCCCATGTAGTGGGTGGCCGTTTCAGAACTTGACTCTGCGGAGGGTAAGGGCTAGGTTGAGGTTAGGTGCGAGAACAGAGTCAGCGCCCCGGTGTTGGTGGAGCAGAGAAGGGCCTGCTAAGCGAATGTGAGGACCGGCATCAACCTTGAGTCCTGGCTACTTCTGTGCCTGAGCCGCAGGAGGTGAGTGGCCGGTGCGGAGCTTGGCTCTGATGAGGGCAAGGGATAGCTGGATGTTAGGCGGGAAAAGAACCACAGAGCCCCGGTGTTGGGGGGGACTGAGAAGGGCCTGTCAAGGGATGGGGAGGGCCAGCATTGGCTTTGAGTCCTGGCTGCTTCTGTGCTGGAGCCCCATGTGGTGGGTGGCCGCTTTGGAGCTAGGCTCTGATGAGGGTAAGGGCTCGGTTGACTTTAGGAGGGAGAAGGAACACAGAGCCCCATGTTGGTGGGGCTGAGGAGGGGCTGCCAAGGGAAGGTGAGGGCCAGCATCAACCTTGAGTCCTGGCTACTCTGTCCCTGAGCCCCAGGAGATGGGTCAGCCTTGAGGAGCTTAGCGCTGAGGAGGGGAAGCGATAGGTTGACGTTGGGAGGCATAATAAACACAGAGCCCCGGTGTTGGTGGGGCTGAGGAGGGGCTGCCAGGGGAGGTGAGGGCAAGTAGAAGCCTTCAGTTCTGGCTACTTCTGTGCCTGATCCCCATGTGGTGCATGGCCGCTTTGAAGCTGGGCTCTGATGAGGGTGAGGGATAGGTTGAGGTCAGGAGAGATAACAAAATCAGCGCCCTGGTGTTGGGGGGCTGAGGAGAACCTGCCAAGCGAGCGTGAGTGCCAGCATCGACCTTGAGTCCTGGCTACTCTGTCCCTCAGCCCCATGAGGTGAGTCGGCGCTTAGGCTCTGATAAGGGCAAGGGATAGCTTGAGTTTAGGCGCGAGAAGAAGACACAGAGCCCCCGTGTTGGTGGGGCTGCCACGCGAGAGTGAGTGCCAGCATCACCCTTGAGCCCTGGCTACTTCTGTGCCTGAGCCCCATGAGGTGGGTGGCCGCTTTGGAGCTGGGTCTGATGAGGGTAAGGGCTCGGTTGACTTTAGGAGGGAGAACAAACACAGTGCCCCAGTGTTGATGGGGCTGAGGAGGGGCTGCCAAGGGAAGGTGAGGGCAAGTAGAAGCCTTCAGTTCTGGCAACTTCTGTGCCTGAGCCCCACGTGGTGGATGGCCGCTTCGGAGCTGGGTATCCATGTTGAGGGTAAGGGCTAGGTTGAAGTTAAGTGCGAGAACAGACACAGAGCCCCGGTGTTGGTGGGGCTGAGGAGGGGCTGCCAAGGCAAGGTGAGGGCCAGCATCGACCTTGAGTCCTGGCTACTCTGTCCCTGAGCCCCAGGAGATGGGTCGGCGTTTAGGAGCTTAGCGCTGAGGAGGGGAAGGGATAGGTTGACGTTGGGAGGCGTAACAAACAGAGAGCCCCGGTGTTGGTGGGGCTGGTAAACGAATCTGAGGGCCAGCATCAACCTTGAGTCCTGGCTATACTCTCTTGGAGCCCCATGTGGTGGGTGGCCGCTTCGGAGCTTGGCTCTGAAGAGGGTAAGGGCTACGTTGACGTTAGTTGCGAGATGATACACAGAGCCCTGATGTTGGTGGGGCTTAGAAAGGGCTGCCAAGTGAGCGTGAGTGCCAGCATCAATCTTGAGTCCTGGTAGTTCTGTGCCTGAGCCCCAGGAGGTGAGTGGCCGCTGCGGAGCTGGACTCTGATGAGGGCAAGGGATAGTTTGAGGTAAGGCGCAAGAACAAGCCACAGAGCCCCCGTGTTGGTGGGGCTGCCATGCGAGAGTGAGTGCCAGCATCAACCATGAGTCCTGGCTACTTCTGTGCCTGAGCCCCATGTGGTGGGTGGCCGTTTCAGAACTTGACTCTGCGGAGGGTAAGGGCTAGGTTGAGGTTAGGTGCGAGAACAGAGTCAGCGCCCCGGTGTTGGTGGAGCAGAGAAGGGCCTGCCAAGCGAATGTGAGGACCGACATCAACCTTGAGTCCTGGCTACTTCTGTGCCTGAGCCCCAGGAGGTGAGTGGCCGGTGCGGAGCTTGGCTCTGATGAGGGCATGGGATAGCTGGATGTTAGGCGGGAAAAGAACCACAGAGCCCCGGTGTTGGGGGGGACTGAGAAGGGCCTGTCAAGGGATGGGGAGGGCCAGCATTGGCTTTGAGTCCTGGCTGCTTCTGTGCTGGAGCCCCATGTGGTGGGTGGCCGCTTTGGAGCTAGGCTCTGATGAGGGTAAGGGCTCGGTTGACTTTAGGAGGGAGAAGGAACACAGAGCCCCATGTTGGTGGGGCTGAGGAGGGGCTGCCAGGGGAGGTGAGGGCAAGTAGAAGCCTTCAGTTCTGGCTACTTCTGTGCCTGATCCCCATGTGGTGCATGGCCGCTTTGAAGCTGGGCTCTGATGAGGGTGAGGGATAGGTTGAGGTCAGGAGAGATAACAAAATCAGCGCCCTGGTGTTGGGGGGCTGAGGAGAACCTGCCAAGCGAGCGTGAGTGCCAGCATCGACCTTGAGTCCTGGCTACTCTGTCCCTCAGCCCCATGAGGTGGGTCGGCGCTTAGGCTCTGATAAGGGCAAGGGATAGCTTGAGTTTAGGCGCGAGAAGAAGACACAGAGCCCCCGTGTTGGTGGGGCTGCCACGCGAGAGTGAGTGCCAGCATCACCCTTGAGCCCTGGCTACTTCCGTGCCTGAGCCCCATGAGGTGGGTGGCCGCTTTGGAGCTGGGTCTGATGAGGGTAAGGGCTCGGTTGACTTTAGGAGGGAGAACAAACACAGTGCCCCAGTGTTGATGGGGCTGAGGAGGGGCTGCCAAGGGAAGGTGAGGGCAAGTAGAAGCCTTCAGTTCTGGCAACTTCTGTGCCTGATCCCCACGTGGTGGATGGCCGCTTCGGAGCTGGGTATCCATGTTGAGGGTAAGGGCTAGGTTGAAGTTAAGTGCGAGAACAGACACAGAGCCCCGGTGTTGGTGGGGCTGAGGAGGGGCTGCCAAGGCAAGGTGAGGGCCAGCATCGACCTTGAGTCCTGGCTACTCTGTCCCTGAGCCCCAGGAGATGGGTCGGCGTTTAGGAGCTTAGCGCTGAGGAGGGGAAGCGATAGGTTGACGTTGGGAGGCAGAATAAACACAGAGCCCCGGTGTTGGTGGGGCTGAGGAGGGGCTGCCAGGGGAGGTGAGGGCAAGTAGAAGCCTTCAGTTCTGGCTACTTCTGTGCCTGATCCCCATGTGGTGCATGGCCGCTTTGAAGCTGGGCTCTGATGAGGGTGAGGGATAGGTTGAGGT